>NC_064282.1:73114814-73133966 GCF_019186545.1 Solanum stenotomum | reverse complement strand
GGGGGAGATACCAATTATGCACTATAACTTTGTAATGTAATAACTTCTATTTCCTAATTTGTTTCCAATATTTAACTTATTTGTTGGAACACACTTCGGAAAAAAAATATTGATTCTTCTCTCTAAGTCACAAAATTTAGAAGAAGAATATGTTTTCTCTTGAAATTGATCAAGTGCACTCCATATATAACTCAAAATTTTGTTGTCATTTATCTTTATTTAATACGTATTGCCCAAAGTTCATTCACCATATATATTTCGCTTTATCGCATGTCTAAAGTTATTATAAAGTAGATAAATGTAAAAAAAAAAATATTCAAAAATTAAGTACAAACTAAATAATCGTGCTGAAAAAAAATTCAATTAAATTCATAACACGTACAGTAGTTATATAAACATTAAAAGATATTTTTATATTAGAAAATACATATATCATGCATCAACATGTTTAAATCTCATTTAAATTAAACTTATTATTACCAAATATACAAAAAAAAAAAAGGTGATATATGTGTGTAACACATACATAAAAATTAGATATAATTAATATATAGGTGATACACGTACAAAATATGTGCATTAGTTACTTTAAATATAAGAGGAATACCTTTTAATAATAGGGAAACATATACAGTAGAATGACATATTTAAAACTCATTTAAACTAAACATACAAAATATATAAAATAAAAAATAAAAAAATATGACAGGTGATGCACGTGTCAAATCTGTATCTTCTTTTCATTAGTACAGTTAACAACAATATAATTTGTACTTGGATGTCACGACCCGAGTCTATACCCTGGTGCGACGGGCACTCGAGAACCTTTGCTGGCTCCAGCTGCACTTTGACATGGCTTAACTCTTAGCGGAAGACTTACTCATACATAGGATGAACTCAAAATCACAACTTTAATCAATGTCTCAAAGAAATAATTAGAATATTTAAGAAATAAAACATTCAACTAGCCAAAGAGGCAACTCAAGTCTCAACATAAACAACTGAAAATGAAAAGACTCATGAACTACTATCTATCTATATATGACACCTATAATACTATGCGGGATGCCAGGACAAGACCCCCAATCATCCTAACAAACTGAAATAATTGAATATAAATAAGGGATCGTCTGCAAGCAAGGAGGTTGTAACACCCCATAAATTTTTTGAGCTAAGCCTTG
Organism: Solanum stenotomum; assembly: GCF_019186545.1. Lineage (NCBI taxonomy): Eukaryota > Viridiplantae > Streptophyta > Magnoliopsida > Solanales > Solanaceae > Solanum > Solanum stenotomum. Next base: position 73,132,785 of record NC_064282.1, on the reverse strand, counting down.
AACCATCCTTCATAGTGAGTAAGTTTTTACCAAAGAATTTAAATATTTCTCAAGTGTTTAGATCACTAGATATAGCACCTTCAGTTCCACCAAGAACTAAAAAGAGTTCATTCAAGTCATTGCTAAGTTTTTCTTAAGTTTTGAGTTAAATTCAAATGACGATAACTTTTAGTACAAAATGAGTTAGGAGACCCATAAGATATAAAATTAAATCCCTTCCAGTCCTCTTTCCAACGCCACCAAATTTGCTAAAGTTTGGGCTATGAGTAAAAAGTTATGATTTATATACTAACGATGTATAAACCTGGCAACAGCTTCGCGATGGCTCCGTGTTACGGAACCAATACGAACCTTACTGTCTGCTGAAAAATTATTCCGACCCCCAACTCATTATATTTATTTCCTTAAGGGTATTTTATTACTAAAATCCCTTAGGAGGTCATCTAAATTTCCCTAAACGCGTCAGTTTTCATAAATCACACCCTCTCATTCAGTCCTAAAATTCTACTCTCAAGATACTTCAAGAAACGCTTAGCCTATGGTTCAACTTCTAATATATTCCTTCACGTTCTTCAAGACGATGATTCTTTCAGGTATGTAAACTTCCATAGTGTTGGGTTTGTTCACCCACATGTCGATCATGAGTTTCTTTTACGAATTTCATCAATGAGATTGAGTATGTTGAAAATCTTGTTAAGTTCTTGAGGTTTTGTTCTTCGTTCCTTGATAATTAAGTTCTTGTTATGTTCTTGAGGTGAGGGTTTTCGAATAAGATGAGTAAATCGATAGTTCCTTGTGTAAGTTTTGCCGAAATTGTTTTGGATTATAAGAATTCGTAAATTTTGACCTTAGAATTGCAGTAGTTAGGACTTGATTCGAGTTTCGGAGAGGAATAAAAGATCGGGCAAACATACGTGCCCAGGTCCGCATCGGGGAGGTGTTTTCAAAATTCAGTCCCCAGAAAAATACCTCCCTCTCTGCATCGTGGAGTGGATACGGAGTTCACTATCCCAAAATTTATTTTGCGACCAAATATTAAATTCATCTTCCGCGTCGCCAGTATCCTTCAGTTTGTGTCTTCCCTCGTTTCTTATTATCAACTATCTAAATTCATTTAATCATTGAGAGATCCTATATATCAAATCATGATCCTTGAATTCATAATTCAAAATCAAGGCAGAGTTATGACTAGAGTTCAGGAAAGTCTTTGAGTTAAATCGTGAATCCTTCGAGATCAACTATCGATTTGAGCTAAGTATTGAGGATGTAAGAATGAGAATGAGAAGAGTGGTATACATGAGTTCCATAATGTTCTTTAGACCCTTGAGTTGAGTCGTTCATGCCCATGAATTCCGCATGAACTCCATAAGTTCAGCATCTTTGAGAGGAGTAGTATGTTAAAGTTCTTAGTCTTGAGTATTGAGTTCCCAATCCTTTTAAGTTTATATTCCTAATAATAAGACTATCATATGTTACCCATGAAGGTCCTTGAGTTGATTTGTTCATGCACATAATTCCGCATGAACCCTCTGAGTTGAGTATTATTGAAATAAGTAGTATCATAAAAGTTCTTGAGTTCCATGTATGGTTATTAAAAACCTTGAATTAAAAATATGAGCTAGTTACATTGTGGTAGTAGTATTGAGCGTCGATATGGGGGCGAGTTTGAGTTCAGATAATTCAAAGTCTCCATAAACTATGTAGCCAACATGGGTAGAAAAAGGGTCATACTTTAAAGATGATTCCTTAATGCTTTTAGCATAGACTAGTGGATCCACTTAGTAGTTAGGTTCTATATCCCTGCAAGGTATAGGACGGACCTGGTAGCATGAGGCAATAGCTCATAGTGATGGTTGCCGGTTGGAGAAACTCCCACAAAGATATTTTCTATTCTTATATACACAGAGTTTATTTTGTATTTTTATATACAAACAAAGTTTATTTTGTATCCTTACATTCAAACTAAGTATATTGTATTCTTAAATACATTTAGTTGCTTTCTATTATTTTAAAAGCTTTCCATATATTGCATCTCTTATTGTTGCTTTATATTGAGTTGAGTATCCAGAGTTTGAGTAGCCAAAGTCGAGTGTCTTATTATTGATTGGAGCTTTATTTCACTAAGTTGAATATTCTATTATTTTGTTGAGCCTTATTTCACTAAGTTGAATATCCTATTATTGAGTTGAGCCTTATTTCACTGAGTTGAATATCTTATCATGGAGTCGAACCCTGTTTTCTTTGAGTTGAATTGAACTATATTTCTTTGAGTTTAATTAAGTTGAGTGATTTTAGAAGAGGTAAGTATGTTTCTATCCCATCAGTTCAAGCTTATGTTTATGGTTTATTATTTCCCTTGCTTGCTCATACATTCCATGTACTAAGCCATTTGGCTTGCATCATGAAATGATGGAGATACATGTACTCAGGATCATCAATAGGCGCTTTGTTGATAGCACATGTAGTTCGAGGTAGCTATGGTGAGCCTCCTTGCTTTCAGAGGGTTCCACTTGTATTTTTGGTTATAATAGTTGTTAGGATGTTGTGGGTCTTGTCCCGACTTCCATCTTTGTCAGTTATAGACTTCATAGATCGACAATAGAGTTTTAGAAGTCTATTCATTTAATATGTTAAATATTTTAAAGACTTAAGTTGCCTATTTATAGCGTGTTGAATATATCATTTTTATTCAGAGTTATCTATCCAATATTGTTCAGATTATTTTAAAGTTTACTATTTGAATTGAATTCAGTTTTTATGCTTTTAAATGCTTGAATTAGTCTTCCGCTTGTAGTCAGCCAGAATGAGGATTCGCTTGGGGAACAACAATAGTTCTTGACTGCAGGCCACGTCCAGGGTGTAGTGTCGGGTAGTGACAAACTTGATATCAGAGCACATAGTTCAAGTGTCCTATGGTATCTATGAGGTCGTGTCAGTAGGGTTTCGTTTATGGTTGTGAGGACCCCACTTTTATAAATAAGGGACCACAAACATTTAAGGATAGTTTCCCTTCTTTCATTATCTTAATCGTGCAATAGAGCTATGTTGTAGAGATTTATTCTAACTTGTGCGTTCTTATATCCATTTGACTACCCCATACTAGATCTGGTTGAAAAGCAAAGTTTGTCTTTTATCGATGAGTTGCTCTTAGAAAAAATCTAAGGGAAGTCATGAGACTACAGAGGGACTTGAGAAAAGCCCATGAGTGAGTTAAGTGTTGAGTTTCAAAGGAATGCACTCATGTTCATATGAATTGTGCGTTCAAGCTAAAAGCGATTTGTACTCTCTTTTTTAAGCCTTGTTTCAGTTGAGATCCTTATGAGGGATTATGTTTAGAGCTAGGGTGGTATTTTCATCCTAGAATGGCAGCATGAGTTATGAGATAATGAGCAGTAGTAGTGAAAGAGCCCAAAGTTAGAGGAAAATCTGTAGAAATTTAGTAATCTAAGTAAGGGAGATGATATTTTGACAAGATATGTTACTACAGTCATACACCTAGTAAGTTAGTAATTAGGAGTTTTCCCTTATGGGTAGAATAAGAAGTGATTAGTTGTGAAGATTCCGTCATAGGATGTGCAGTGTGTTATACCTAAAAAGGATTTTGTGATGAACTGTCATTGTGTAGGTACTGACCAAGTGTAATAATTTAATAGATGAGAAAGAGTATACATGAGGTGATAGATTTAAGCTAGGCTTATGAATTTGAGGGAGTGCCCATAATATTGGAAGTGTTATAGAACTAATTAGGTATTGATGTGTAGTGAATAAGTGAATAGTACTCAAGTTGTGATGGGAAATGTGACAGTAAATTGTAAGCATGAATACTAAGAGGTAATGATTGACTATTTGTCATAAGGTCTTAGTGGACGAGTGTTTTTGAATTTTTATCTAGTAGATGTTTGTTAGTAAGCAAGCAATCATATTGATATTCGGATTTAGTCATAAATATTAAGCTTGAATTTGAGATATGTATCATGATCAAAAGAATGGCAACATGAGGGTGATGGTGTTGGTCGTGAGATTTGATCTAGAAGACTTGACATAGAGTAGGTGAGGGATTGAGATGATAAGCGGTAACAAATATAAGTGGTACAAGTGAGAGACCCTAACGTTTAGATAAGGGCAGTGAAGTGTGGCTAAGTCACAAGAGTAACAAGATCATTACGAGGTATGCGAAGATAGTATGTTACCAGATGAGGTTCTAATTAAGTTATAATTTTCCATGTGTGCCTAGATAGCATAATTGAGTTGTCAATATGGAATAGGTCCATAGCTTTCAAGTGCTAGCTTTAGACCTAAGTGGGAGATGGTAAGATGATAAATCAAGTCAAATGTTAGAATTTCTTAAGGAGCTGGTTAGTAGGAGTCCATGGGGTTGTTAGAGTACTAAGGTTGCATATGGTGTTGTTAAAATATTAGGTGGTTCTTGATATGAGCCCAATGTGGTGGTAAAGAGCAATAGTTTTGGGATGAGATTCCCTAAAGAGAGTTATAGAACCCGAACCTAAGGATTTAGGTTAAGCTTGATTATAGTAAGAGCATACAATTAGACTTAGATCTTATAAGAGTAACCCCATTCCATACCCAGTCAAGTCGTCATTCCAGGATCAATGATCCTAAGGGGGAGATATTGTAACACCCCAGAAATTCTTTTAGCTAAGACTTGAACAATCCTTCATAGTGAGTAAGATTTTACCAAGGAATTTAAAAATTTCTGAAGTGTTAAGGTCACTAGATATAGCACCTTGAGTTCCAAAAAGAACTAAAGAGAGTTTATTCAAGTCATTTCTATGTTTTTCATAAGTTTTGAGTAAACATCAAATGACAATAACTTTTAGTACATGATGAGTTAGGAGACCCATATCCTTCAAGTCCTCTTTCCAACGCCACTGAGTTTGCTATATTTCAAGCTCTAAGTAAAAAGTTATGACTGATTTACTAACGACGCGCAAACCTGGCAGCAGCTCAGTGATGGCTCCACGTTACGGAGCCTATACGGACCTCACTGCCTACTGAAAAATTATTCTTAATCCCAGATTGTTTTATTTATTTATTTAAGGGTATTTTAGTCATAAAAAGCCTTTTGTGGTCATCTAAATTTCCCTAAACGTTTAGAAAAGTAAGATTTCATAAATCACACCCTCTCATTCACTCCTAAAATTCTATGCTCAAGAAACATCAAGAAACGCTAAGGCTAGGGTTCATCTTCCAATATATTACATCAAGTTCTTCAAGGAGATGATTCTTTCCAGTATGTAAGCTTCCACAGTGTTGGGTTTGTTCACCCTCACGCTTTCTTTTATGAATTTCATCCATGAGATTGAGTATGTTGATAATCTGGTTGAGTTCTTAAGGTTTTGTGTTTCGTTCTTTGATAATGAAGTTCTTGTTGAGTTATTGAGGTGAGTGTTTTCGAATAAGATGAGCTAATTGATAGTTTCTTGTGTGGGTTTCGCTGAATTTTTTTTTGGATTTAAAGAATTCACGAATTTTGACCTTAGAATTGCAGTAGGTTTGACTTGATTCGAGTTTGGAAGAGGAAGAATAGGTCGGGCAAACATACGTGCCTAGCTTCGCTTCGCGGAGGGGTTTTAAAAATTCAGTCCCCATAAAAGTACTTTTCTCTCTGCGTCGCAGAGAGGATGTGGAGTTCATAGTCGAAAAATTTATTTGGTGACCAAAAATTTAATTCATCTTCCGCATCCCCAGTGTCCTTTAGTTTGTGTCTTCGCTCCTTTCTTATTACCAACTATCTAAACTTCATTTAATCATTGAGAGATCCTATATGTAAAATCATAATCCTTGAATTCATAATTCAAAATCAAGGAAGAGTTAATAATAGAGTTCAAGAAAGTCTTTCAGTTAAATCGTGAATCATTTGAGATCAACTATCACTTTGAGCTAAGTATTGAGGAAGTAAGAATGAGAATGAGAAAAGTCGTATACATGAGTTCCATAAAGTTCTTTAGTCCCTTGGGTCGATTCATTCATGCTCATAAATTCCGCATGAACTACATAAGTTGAGCCTCTTTGAGAGGAGTAGTATCTTCAAGTTCTAAGTCTTGAGTATTGAGTTCCTAATCCTTGTGAGATTATATTCTTAATCACGAGACTATCATATGTTGTAACACCGTAGAAAAAATTTCGAACTAAGACTCGAACCGTTCTTTGTAGTGAGTGAGATTTTACCAAGGAATTTAAAATTTCTTAAGTATTAAGGTCAGGTCACTAGATTTAGCACCTTCAGTTCCAAAAAGAACTAAATTGGAAATAGCAAAATCTGAAATTTTGCAAGTTATGCTTAATTTATGAGTTTCAGATCAACTTCAAACAACCATAACTCTTAGTATAGTATATATTTATGTGGACTACAAGATATATATTGAAAGGACTTTGAATTATCTTTCCAACGCCACTGAGTTTGCTAAGTTTCGAGTTCGGATAAGTGAGAAATGCCATTTTGAAGTTAAGCTGTCAAGTTAAGGAAAGTTACCCGAAAATAGTGAGAGGTATTTTGGTCTTTTCCTTACCAAATCAGATTTAATTCATTTTTAGTAAGGTTTTAAGGGTCCAATCCTATTAGGTTCAATTTTATAATCCTAATATATGCCTAGGGTTTTAGTTGAGAGTTCAAGAAGAGAAAAGAAGATAAAAGAGGAGAAAAAAAGAGAAAAGAGGAAAGGATCAAGGTGTTCGTAGAGGTTCTTGAGTTTTATTGCAGATTTTCGCCATGGGTTTGATCCGTTAGAGGTATGTAGGTTTCCATAGTGTTGGTTTCATTCACCAACACGCCAAACATGATTTTTATATTCGAATTCGTCCATAAAGATTGAAAGATTTAAGTTCTTGATAAGTTTTCTGTGAGTTTCCTTCTAAATCTTGTTTTGTTGGGGTTTTGATAAATTCTTGAGATGAAAGTGAGTGTTTTGAGGCTTGTATTGAGTAAATTAGTGTGTACTTATGTTAAAAATCGAATCCAAGTGATTGGGGAAGAAACCGTTAGAATCTAGGCGACATAGGGTGAGAAAACGAGCAAAGAAAGTCGTCAGTGTTTTCTGGGATGGTGCTTGGCACCCCATGCCAGCCAGAGTGCCCCAACCACTCCTTTGTAGTTAGAGGGTTGGTGCCCTGCGCCACTCAGTGCGCCAGGGTCGCCTGCCCCCACCCCTTCTCCGTCGTTTCACCTATTTGAGTCCTTTAAAAGAGTACCTTCAAGCCCTTTCAATTTTTCACACTCTAAGCTATTTCTAAACACCTAGAAATTATTGCTAACATGATCATAAGCTTGAATTCATAAATCAAATTCATGGTAGTGTTAAGAGTTAAGTCTTGGGAGTTCTTTCGAACATTTTGAGAAAGTCCCTTTGAGTCTTTTTGAGGAGTCTTCTACAATTTCTAATAACTTGTTTCAAGACTAGAGCAAGTGAGTATGAGGACAAGGAGAATGTATTTCATGAGTCTACTTTATCATCACAAGATCCTTCATATCATGAACCATAACTCTTGAATTAATAATTCACATTCAAGAGAGAGTTAAGAGTAGAATTCAAGAAAGCTTTGGAGTTCAATTGTGAATCATTTGACATCAACTATCGATTTGAACTATGTTTTGAGAAAGCAAGTATGAGTGGGAAGAGTTGTTAGGTAGACCCTCGAGTCGAGTCGTTCATGCCCATAAATTCCACATGTACTCCATAAGTTGAGTATCTTTGAGAGGATTAGTACCTTCTAATTCTATGTCTTGACTATCTAGTTCCTATCCTTTTAGAGATTATATTCCTAATCATGGAACTATTACATGTTACCCATGAAGTCCTTGAGTTGAGTAGTTTATGCCTATAATTCCGCATGAACCCTATAAGTCGAGAAGTCTTGAGATGAGAAGTATCTTTGAGTCCTTGAGTTGAGTAGTCCATGCCCATAGTTCCGCATAAACCCTCTGAGTCAAGCATTCTTGAAGCGAGTATTATTATTGAAGTTCTCGAGTTTTGAGTTATTGAGTTCTAGTTACGGTTATTGAAAACCTTGAATTGAGTCATTCATGTCCATAATTTGGCATGAACTTTATTTTGAGAAGTCTTTTACAATATTTTTAAACTTGTTTTAAGACTAGAGCATTGAGTTGAGTAAGAGTAAGAGTGAAGTTCATTTCTTCAAAAGATTATATGGGAACTAAGTATTTTCAACAGTAAAATGTTTTCACATTTAAACAAGAGAGAAAACTGATGAGTCCACAATTTGGACTCATTTAGGGCTTCATTTTAATAGAATTAGTGTCCTCAAATGCATATTTTGTCTCAATAACTGATGTAAATCCTTAAGTTTTAGGTATTTGAAGTTTGAGGTATAGAATGGACATATTTAGCAAAAAGGAACAAAACGGCAGAAAAGACGAAGAAAAGAAGGCCTGAGGATCGCTTAATGCATTAGGCGAATCGCCGAATGGCCTTAACTTTGTCCAACGTTCCAGTGTGCTGAGCCTTGAAGTAAAAGATCAAGTTGGCGATAAAAGGGAGTAGTCGGCGCATCGCCGAACAGTTCTGTGAAGCAGTACTTTATCGCTTAATGATCCAAAATGCGAAGATGTTGAAGGCAAAAGCACAAAGGGGATGAAGCAAACCTAAGGGCGGATCTCTGACTGCATCGGGGATCCTGGCTAATTGCGCCGACTGATCCTTCGTAGCACATTTTATTTACAACTATAAATATTAGTTTGAATTTTTATCTTAATATGCAATTTTAAATACAACATTTTATTTTCTATGTTTTCAAGTAGCGAACATTTTTGCTTAGCTTTTGAAGATTTGAAGACTTCCAATTCCAAGAAATTGGAAGTGGGCGTTGAAGATTCTTCATCCTAGACTCGTTTAAATTGAATATAAATCATACCCAGTAGATGTTACTTCGATTTGGTGTCATTTTTTTCCTTTTTTCTATGTCTAGCTAAAACCTCAATTCTTGGGGTTTGATTTTGTGAATACGGGTTAAATTTCTTGTTGTGTATTGCTTATTGTTAGTCTATTTGCTGTTTACATGTGATTTTTTTTAGTAGTTATGTTTTAACTTAAGGGGATTGTAGTTGCAAATACGATTTCATTTTACTGTTTTTGGCTTGCTCGAGAGAGAAGTTTGAAAACTAAGACTACTAAATCAATAGCCGGTGGTTATTGGCCCATCGTGGTTTCAGCTAGAGAGAGTGAATGGGCTAAGGCGAAGTCTATGCATAATTGCGGTAACTCGGTGTTCGAGAGAAACCGAGTTGATTCGGGGTAAGTTGCTCGAGAGAGAATTTACCCCCACTAAAGTCTAGCCTAGTTACAAATGTTCAACAATTGATTATCAATAACATTTACCTGATTATGTATTTTATCCCATATTCGTATCACATCCAAAATATTCCGTCTCCATATATTCGCATCTTTTTGTTTTCACTTTTTTTGTTCACTAGTTGAATAGAAATCCCTCCATTGATAATTGACAGTCGTGTTATCCCTTGATTTATCATGTTTTTATTTGATATTGTTTTTAGCTATGGTTAACTCTAGCATATTCACGCTTAACTCTTAATTCTCAGAAAACACTCCATTGGGACTCGACCCCAACCCATTCAGTTGATTTGGTATTTTAGAATATAGGTGTGTTGATTGTGTATGTTAAGGTGTGGGAATTATTCAAAAAGTACAGGGTGGCAAACCAAAAGACCAGGAGGTGCATCTCCAACGAGGTCGGTTACCTTGACCTAGACCACCATTCGACTCAAGATAAATTCAAATGAGAGTTTGTAAAACTCAGCGAACCAGTGATATTATGGGCGAGTCGCCGATTAGGTCAGCGATCCCGATTTAGTCCACCATTTGGACCCTCTATATAAAAAAAGGTCCTAAACAATTCGGCGAGGCAATGGATCATTCCGCGTGTCACCGAGTAGGTTGGCGATCAGGACTAATGTCGCCGAATGGGCATTAACTGGACTGTCTTTTAAAAAAAAGGGTTAATGGTTTAAAATCCTAGCCCTTTCATTTGCCCTCGCTTTTAATCTTCCAAATCTCGCACCTATTTAGTATTTTGATTATTTTTTGCATTTCCAACATGTTGTATTCGTTGACATGTGCTTGGAGTTGGAAAACATTGCCACCTGGCATTTCAATTATTGTATTGTTCGGCATAAGACATTGGTTTTTTGAACCACATGTTCAATTTTATCGCATTTTGTACTCATTTTCAAATGATCTGATCTTAGTGATGTGTGTTGGGCCTCCCTGATCTTAGTTATTTTGAATATGCCTATTATTAAATTTGAAACTCTTTCCCATTTTGTTATGATTGTTGAAATCCCGTAATCTTGCGCTTTAAAATGAATTAAGATTCGCGGGGTTGTGCTTGGTTGTTGTTTAGATTTTTTGGGTGAAGTCTGAGTAGCCCATATTTGTGCTAAATGGCGTAAATTGCACAATGATGGAGTGGGTGACAACATTCTTGACGGCAAAAGTCGTCAAATGGACAAATTTGGCAAAACCAGGAAAAGTCTGATTATCTGTAACATCTCACAATTTTAAATAATTAGGAAGAAGCTAATAATTGGAAATAGTCATTTTAGGAAAGAATGAAAATCTGAAAATTTGTTTAAGTTAGGAAAAGTTGAGTTCTGGTCAACTTCAAACGGCTATAAATCCTAGCTCAGAATGAGTTAGTTGTACTTCTTGATATGGTTGGAAAGCTCTTTGAATGATCTTTCCAACGCCACCATGATTTCACGATTTGGAGTTTGTATGATTAAGTTATACCCTTTGGACGTTAGGTTGTTTGATTAAGGAAAGTTTAATCTGGATTTTGGAAAGGTAATTTAGTCTTTTCCTTACTAATTATTCTAATTCTTTTTTAGGAGTTTAATTGGGGTAAAGTCAGATTTTAGTTAGTTTTAGAAAAATGAATTTCACGCTAGGGTTTGGAGAAAGGAAAAAACAGGAAAAAGAGAAGAGGAAGCAAGATTCGTCATGATCGTCGAGTTTAGCTTTTAGATTTCGTCGAGGGTGATCCCTACAAGGTATGTGAGATAACATAGCATTGTGTTAGTTCATCCACGCACCAACCATGATTCAATTCGGCAAATTTAAGTCTTTGAAATTTAGAAATTGAGTTCTTGATTAACATTGTTGAAAGTTTCATTGAATTTCTTGTGGGTTGTGTTGTTGGAGTTTGTTGCGATATGATTCATGTTTCCAGGTGTAATTTTGGGTTGAATCTATCATATATTGAGGATATAAATGATTCTTAGTGTTTGGGGAAAAAACCATTGAGGTTTAGACGGTTTAGAGGTGAAAAATGAGCAACAAAAGTCGTCAAACACCTGGGGAAGGGGGTGTAATGTCGCGCCAGCCAGCGCGCCCCAAAAGGGTTTCTGAAGTTTACCACTTGGGGTGACGCGCCTGCCAGCGTGCCCCAACATGTTTTCTGAAGTTTGAGGGCTGGCTCCTTGTGCCCCTCAAAGCGCCAGGGACGCCAATTCTCCCCATTTGTTCCCCACCTTTTAGTACGTGTTACTTAACAATGTACCTATGTTTCTTAGTTGATTCCAACACTTTAAGGTACATCTAAGCATCATTAAGTCATCGATAAACATGAGATCATGAACCTTGAATACATAATCCAATTGAAGGAATGCTAGGATCAAAGTCAAGAAGTTAAGACTCAAGTCTACAAGTTAAGAAGTAATTGAAGAGAAGTTTATAAAGTTTTTCTACCATCTTTAACAAACGTTTTAACTTTGTTTTAAGAATTAAGTTATATGTTAAGCAAAGAGTAAAGAATTGAGTTCATTTCTCAAAAATCTATAAGGGAACTAAGTATTCCCAAAGAGTTTATAAATGTTTTCACATTTAAGCATCAAAATGGAACATCGATTCCAAGAGAGCTTTTAAGCTATGTTTTGAGCAATTATCTCAAACCAAAGAAACAAATTTGTTTTTAAAACATATGAGTTAAGTATATTTTGGGTGTAGTATTGAGCACCGATATGGGGATGCGAGTTCATTTAACTCAAGCCTCCATAAACCATGTAGCCATCATGGATAGTAAAAGTTCATACTTTTTAGATGACTCCTTAAGATGTTTTTAGAATAGAATAGTACATCCACTAAGTTAAGAGTTCTATATGACGGCAAAATATAGGATAGTTCTGGCAGCGTGGGCAAGACGGTGTATCACCACTTAGGCTCATAGTGGTGGTTATCAGTTCTAGAAGCTCCCACAGAAACTATATTGCTTTATTATATGAGTAAAGTTTAGTTTGTTATTGCATTTTCTTTAAGAACTAAGTTGCTTTTACTGTTTTACAAAGCTTTTCATATATTGCTTTATTTTGAGTTAAGTATTCATTAGTTGAGAAGAGCCAAGGTAAGTGTTTCTTTCATATTCCTTTCAAGCTTAAGTTTTGTTTAACATTAAAACTCGCATACTCGTACATTCAATTTAGTGATGCCAGTTTGCCTGCATCATCCTATGATGCATACACTGGTAAGCTGGATCAGCATCCAACGCCTCGTTGATTAGGTTCATCACATAGAGCCAGTTGGTGAGCCTCCTTGCTTCCGGAAGGCTCCTTTTTACATTTCTTTTCTAGCTGTTAGTTGGAAGGATGATCGGGGGTCCTGTCCCGACATCCCTCCTTGTTTTAGAGGCTTCGTAGATAGTTAGACAATTAGTAGTTCGGTTGTCTTTACTTTATCATTGAGATGTTGTTTAAAGACTGCAGTTGCTATTTTGGCTAAGTGTTATATCTCTTTAAAGTTATTTTTTGAGATTATGTTGTTAAGTTAAGTCTTCCGCTGAGTTTAGTAAACTAGGTCTAGGGTTCCCTTGGGGCTAACAATGGTTCTCGAGTGACTGCCAAGTCCGGGGTGCTGGCTCAGGGCGTGACAAACTTGGTATTAGAACACAAAGTTCAAGAGTCCTAGGGAGTTTATGAAGCCGTGTCTTTCGAGTCCTAGTTATCGGTGTGAAGCGCGCCATTTCTATAATTAGGAGGCTGCAATATGTAGGAAATTATCTCACTTCTTTCATACTCATTTCGTGCATTAGAGCTTTATCTTTAAAAAGTTTCTTTCTAACTCCTTCTTATGCATAACCGATTGTGAGCTTTCCTATGGTCGAGAGTGCCTTTATAAGGCATTTCTTTCCTCATGAGCTAAGAGGAGCAAATAGATGGTTGCTGACATGATGAGGAGGATAAATTTAGTGGTTGTTGGGTTGACTCGTGTGTCAAGTAAGGAAAGTATGGGAAACATACTAATAGTTTACATGGGCATAGCAAGGCTGATGATTCATCTGCAACAAGTTGAGGAGGAAAATATGGAATTAGAGTTGATACCTAAAAGATAGAGGCAGTTCAAAGTTGGCCTAGACCCACATCTCCAACTGATATTAGGAGTTTCTTGGGTTTGGTCTGCTATTATAGAATGTTCGTATAGGGGTTCTCATCTATTTCTTCCCCTTTGACCAAGTTGACCCAAAAAATAGTGAAGTTTCAATGGTCTGAAGCTTGTGAGAAAAGGTTTCAGAAATTGAAAAAGAGGTTGACTACTGCCCAGTGTTGACCTTACCAGAAGGTACGCAAGGTTTTGTGGTGTGTTGTGATGCATCTAGAGGTTGTTTGGGTTGTGTTTTAAAGCAGAATGGCAAAGTTATAGCTTATGCATCTAGACAGTTGAAAGTTAATAAGAAGAATTACCCAACCCATGACTTAGAGTTGGCTGTCGTATTATTTACTTTGAAGATATGCCGTCATTATTTATTTGGTCTCCATGTTAATGTATTCACTGATCACAAGAGTCTTCAATATGTGTTCACTCAGAAAGAGGTTAATCTCAGACAAATGAGGTGGTTAGAATTCCTCAAGGATTATGACATGAGTATACTTTATCACCTAAGTAAGGCTAGTGTTATTACTGATGCCTTGAGCAGGTTGTCTATGGGTAGTACAACCCATGTTGAGGAAGAAAAGAGAGAGTTAGTGAAGGATGTGCATAGACTTGCCTGATTAGTAGTCCGACTAATGGATTCCATAGGAGGAGTAGTGGTGTTGAATGGGGCTGAATCATCCTTAGTGTCAAAAGTGAAAGAAAAGCAAGACCAAGATCCCATATTGCTTGAATTGAAGGCAAATGTTCATAAGCAAAAAATATTAGCTTTTGAACAAGGGGGAGATGGCGTATTTAGATAGCAAGGTAGGTTTTGTGTACCAATGGTGGATGGACTCCAAGAGAAGATCATGGAGGAAGCTCATAGCTCTAGATATTCCATTCATCCGGATTTCACGAAGATGTATCGTGACCTGAGATAATTCTATTGGTGGAATAGTATGATCAAGGGCATTGCAGAATTTGTTGCTAAGTGTCCGAATTGCCAACAAGTTATAGTAGAGCACCAAAGGCCCGGTGGTTTGGCTCATAATATAGAACTTTCGAAATGGAAGAGGGAGATGATTAATATGGACTTCATTATAGGGTTACCAAGGTCTCACAGACATCATGATTCTATTTGGGTGATTGTCAATAGAATGACAAAATCATCCCACTTTTTGCTAGTAAAGACTACCCACTAGACAGAAGATTATGCTTCCCTTTTTATTCAGAAGGTGTTAAGACTTCATAGCCTTCCGTTCTCCATTATTTCATAAAGGGGTGCACAATTTACTGCACAGTTCTGGAAATCTTTTCAAAAGGGTTTGGGTTCTAAGGTGAACTTGAGTACTGCTTTTCATCCTCAGACTGATGGGCAAGCAGAGCGTACTATTAAGACCATAGAGGATATGTTGAGGGGCCGTGTGATTGATTTCAAGGGTAATTGGGATGATCAACTACCTCTTATTGAGTTTGCTTATAACAATAGTTACCACTTTAGCATCCAAATGGCTCATTATGAAACTCTATAGGGGTGAAGATGCAGATATCCAATATGATGGTTTGATGTTGGTGAAGCTGGGTTAATAGGACCAGATTTAGTGTAAAAGTGATGGAGAAGGTGAAAGTTATTCAAGAGAGGTTGAAGACATGATAGAGTTATCCGAAATCCTACACTGATATTAGGAGAATAGAGTTAGAGTTTAAAGTAGATGATTGGGTGTATCTAAAAGTTTCACCCATGAAGGGTGTTATGAGATTTGGTAAGAAGGAGAAGCTTAGTCCCCGATATATTGGACCTTACGAAATGTACCAGAGGATTGGTAAAGTAGCTTATGAGTTAGAACTACCACAAGAGTTAGCCGTGGTTTATCCGGTGTTTCACATCTCCTTGTTGAAAAAGTTCATGAGTGATCCGTCATTGATCATACCTACTAAAGATATTGGGATCAAGGATAGCCTATCTTATGAAGAGATTTTGGTTCAGATTCTAGATAACATTAGTCAAAGTCCTTTGGAGGAACTAATTTGTTAAAGAAGATACTTGAAGCTGAAGAGGATGTGAAGAAGAGATATCCACATCTCTTTGAGTCCAGAGAAAATGCAGACCAAGGTACTAATTCTCTTTTTAGTACTTTTTAAATTATGAGTGAGCATGTCGTTTGTTCGCATTTACTTGTTGGCTATTTGAACTTGATGTTACCACCCTTAGCCTAGTAAGAGTAATTTCATTCGAGGATGAATGTTCCCAAGGGGGAGATATTGTAACATATTGCAATTAGAAATAACTAGGAAGAAGCTAATAATTGGAAATAGTCATTCTAGAAAGAATGAAAATCTAGAAATTAGTTTAAGTTAGGAAAAATTGAATTTTGGTCAACTAAAAATGGTCATAACTCCTAGCTCATTTTTAGTTAGCTTTACTTCCAGATATGGTTCGAAAGATCTTGGAACGATCTTTCCAATGCCGCCAAGTTTGCATGATTCCGAGTTCGTATGAATAAGTTATGCCCTTTGGAAGTTGGGCTGTTGGATTAAGGAAAGTCTAATCCGGATTTTGGAAGGGTAATTTAGTCTTTTCCTTTCCTAATCATTCAAATTCGTTTTTAGGGGTATAATTGGGGTAAAAGCGGATTTTAGTTAGTTTTAGAAAAGTCAATTTCACACTATGGTTTGGAGAAAGGAGAAAAGAGGAGAAAGAAGAAGAGGAAGCAAGATTCGTCATGATCGTCGAGTTTAGCTTGTGGATTTCATCGGGGTGATCCCTTAAAGGTATGTGAGATCTCATAGCATTGGTTTAGTTCACCCACACGCCAACCATGATTCAATTCAGTGAATTTAAGTCTTTAAAAGTTTAGAAATTGAGTTCTTGATGAACATTGTTGAAAGTTTCGTTGAATTTCTTGTGAGGTTTGTTGTTGGAGTTTCTTGCGATTTAATTCATCTTTCTGGGGATAATGTCAGGTTGAATCTATCATATATTGAGGGTATAAATGATTCTAAGTGTTTGGAGAAAGAACTATTGAAATTTAGAGGGCTTAGAGCTGAAAAACAAGCAAGAAAAGTCATCAAACAGCTGGGGAAGGGGGTGGGGTGTCGCGCCAGCCAGCGCACCCCAAAACGGTCTCTGAAGTTTACCCCTTCGGGCTACGTACCAGCCAGTGTGCCCCAACATGTTCTCTGAAGTTTGTGGGTTGGCGCCCCGCGCCTCTCAGAGTGCCAGGGACGCCCGTCCTCCCCATTGGCTCCCCACCTTTAAGTATGTGTTCCTTAGCAATATACCTATGTTTCTTAGTTGATTCCAACACTATAAGTTACATATTAAGATCATGAAATCATCCATACATGAGATAATGAACCATGAATCCATAATCCAATTCAAGTGTAGAAGTTAAGAAGTAATTCAAGAGAAGTTCATAAAGTTTTTATAAAGTCTTTAACAAAAGTTTTAACTTTGTTTTTAGACTTAAATTTCAAGTTAATCAAAGAGTAAAGAATTGAGTTCATTTCTCAAAATGCTATAAGGGAACTAAGTATTCCCAAAGAGTTTATAAATATTTTCACATTTGAGCAAGAAAAGGGAATACCGATTCCAAGAGAGCTTTTAAGCTAAGGTTTGAGCTATTATCTCAAACCAGCTGCTTTATTTTGAGTTAAGTATTCAATAGTTGAGAAGAGCCAAGGTAAGTGTTTCTTTCCTATTCCTTTCAAGCTTAAGTTTTGTTTAGCATTCCAAATCGCATACTCGTACAATCAATTCAGTGATGCCAATTGGTCTGCATCTTCCTATAATGCAGCCGTTGGTAATAACCTAGATCAACATCCAGCGCCTTGTTGATCAGGTTCAGCACATAGAGTCAGTTGGTGAGCCTACTTGCTTCCGAAGGGCTCTTTTTTGCATTTCTTTTCTAGCTATTAGTTGGTAGGATGATCGGGGGTCCTGTCCCAACATCCCTCCTTGTTTTAGAGGCTTCATAGACAGTTAGATATTTAGTAGTTCAGATGTCTGTACTTTATCATTCAGATGTTGTTTAAAGACTTCAGTTGTTATTTTAGCAAAGTGTTATATCTCTTTAAAGTTATTTTTTGAGATTATCTTGTTAAGTTAAGTCTTCCGCTTAGTTTAGTAAGCTAAGTCAAGGGTTCCCTTGGGGCCAACAATGGTTCTCAAGTGTCAGCCAAATTCGGGGTGGAGGCTCGGGGTGTGACTATCTTGATATCAGAGCAAAAAGTTCAAAAGTCCTAGGGAGTTTATGAAGTCGTGTCTGTAGAGTCCTTGTTATCGGTGTGAAGCGCGCCATATCTATAATTAGGAGGCTGCAATATTTTGGAAATTATGTCACTTCTTTCATACTCATTTCGTGCGTTAGAGTTTTATCTCTAAAAAGTTTCTTTCTAACTCGTTCTTATTCGTAACCGATTGTGAGCTTTCCTATGGTCGAGAGTGCCTTTATGAGGCATTTCTTTCCTCATGAGCTAAGAGGAGAAAATAGATGGTTGTTGACATGATGAGTAGGATGAATTTATTCGTTGTTGGGTTGACTCGTGTGTCAAGTAAGGAAAGTTTGGAAGCC
>NC_064282.1:73079197-73114714 GCF_019186545.1 Solanum stenotomum | reverse complement strand
GGATCAACAGTACGGTCCGTAGATAAATTTTTGGACCGTCAATGGGCACCGTGGTTCCACACTTGGTCAGATTTCCCTGATTTATCCTCAACACATTCCTGCTGATCTACGGTCATCACCTACGGACCGTGAATGGACCTACGGTCCGTAGATGACCTCCGTGGATGCCTTTTTCTGCATTTCCTTCAGGTGTCTCTAAACTTCCGCGCCTGAACACACACAACTTGTAAGTGAAATGTATTAGAAATACCGTAAACTCACGGTATATCAGACCCCTAATTAGAATAGTTAGATTAGATAGGTTACCTAACGGGCCTTAATTCGTTAAGTGACGACTCTTCAAGCCAACCCAAAATCCAAAAGAGATGTTAGGTCAAAAACCTGTTTTGATAAAAATAGGGCACGACAAATTACACATGCTACGTCAGTAAATTAAGTTATATATAAACATGCCTTAGAATTCGAATGTATTATTATCAGTATATAAGCGTTGCATTCTTAGTTTGCATGTCAATTTTGAGCTATCTAGTATTACAGTATTTCAGTCACAAAGTGTTAATTACTTAATCATATGGGAAACTTAATACCGAGTGGAGTAAGGTCAGTCACCCTCAAGTCCCAGAACTACGTGCCCCGTAGGTTATAAGTCCCCTATGTGGACATCATTTTAGTGATCGTCAGCATGCCTCTATACATGTGGCAGGGTATATTCGGTCCTCTCGATGGGGCTTATACATTGGACTCCACATTTAGCTCATGTGGTTTTATGTCGGTTATTAGTAGCTCCCTTATAGATTAATCAGACTCTATTGCATTGACCATGTTATCAGTATAGTTTAGTATTCATTCTCAGTATGTTATCAACTTGGTCATTGCATTCAGTATTTCATGTTCAATATTCCCAGTTGTATCATGCTTATCTCATGTCATTGTTCAGATATATGTTTATTTTTAGTTATGTTATTATTCACATGTACTCTATCATGCATGATCAGTATCTTTCAAGTACTGACGCATACTCTACGCTACATCTTCTCGGGATGTAGGTTCAGGTCCTCAGCAGTCAAATCACGCATAGATCGGTTCCCGATCTTCAGTTCAGTAGCATCAGTGGTGAGTCCTCATTCCTCGAGGACTAGTGACATGACTATCTTTATTGCTTTTAGCTTTAGTTCCAATTTTGCTAGATCTAGCTTGGGCATATCCCAACATTTCTAGTTAGTAGAGGCTTTATCTCATACATAGTTAGTTTCAGATTTAGTGTTAGAGTTTGACTTTTCTATGGTATTTTAAACACTGAGTTCTCATATATTCATATTTAGTAGATGGGTAATCCCCATCATTTCAGTCCATAATGATTTAGCTTCCGCACAGTTTTATTGCTCAGTTATTTTTAGTATGCTTATGATTATGCCAGCACGGTTAGCTTGGGGTCACTCGTGATCCTAGGTCCCGTGTTGCGTCCAAGGGGTAGCCTCGGGGCGTGACAGTTATATTCTACCCCATGTTTGGACAAGAGTGATTAAAATTGATGGTTACAAGAATGATAGCCCCTATCACTTATGATAGCTTAGGGCGTAATGAATCTTACAAAAAATTACCATTTAAGAAATTGAATGACACCTCTCCCCTCATTTGTGGGAAGGTCTACCGCCTCCACCTATTTAAACACCTATTCCACAACCATAAAAATATACTTGTTCCAAAATGAGCTCATAAAAGTCTCCATAAAGTCTATCCCCCATACATCAAAAAGTTCAACTTCAAGGATTGTTGACAAAGGAAGTTCATTCTTTCTGGAAATACTTCCTTGCCTCTGACAATGGTCATATACCTTTAAAAATGCATTCACATCTAAATAAAATGTTGTCCAATAGGAGCCACATTTGAGGACCTTAGATTCCGTTTGAATCCCACCATGGTGTCCATCTACCGGTGATGCATGACAACTTACATTATTAATTTCACCTCTCCATCCGAAACACACCTTTGGGTTATCTGATAAGAGCACTGCCTAAAGAGATTGAGCTAATCCTTAAAGAACTATTAACATCAAAAAGGAATTTCTTTTGTTGATAACCATTCAACCCTTAGGTAATTATCCCACACACCACATAATTAGCATGATCAGAATACCACGATGAAGAACTATGAGAAAGCGCCATGACCAACTCGGTAGGAAATGACTTTTCAATGTCCCTTTCAACAACCAACACAATGTTAGGTTTTAGGTGAGAAAAATGATCTGCGATTTGGTTTTCACAACCCTTCAGATATTTCACTTCAAAATCAGTATCTTGGAGTAGAAGTACCCACCTAATTAACCTCGATTTAATGTCCATCTTCACCATTAAGTACCTAAGGGAAGCATGATCAGTCTAGACAATAACATTAGTACCCAAAAATAGGCTCTAAATTTCTCAACGTCATACCTAACAACCAATAACTCTTGCTCCGTGAAGGTATGATTATTTTGAGCCCCATTTACTATCTTTCTATCAAATAAACATGACGGAGAAGCTTGTTATTATGTTGCCCAAGGACCGCTCCAAGAGCTAAACCACTAAAATCAGACATCATTTCAAACAGAATACTCCTATCTGAAGAAACAATAATTGGGACCGAGATGAGCGTCTTTTAAACATAAGAATGTTGTAACAAACTTTTCATCAAAATCAAAGACAACCTTTTTTCTAGCAGATTTCACAAAGGGAAGACCACCTTAGAAAAATTTGTTTATGAAATCCCTATAAACCCGACATGCTGCAAAAACCTATAGACACATTTCACCAAGATCGAAGGAGGTAGCCTAGAAATAACATGTACCTTTTCTTGGTAAACTTTAATTACCTTAAGTCACGCCCCGAGGCTATCCCTTGGACGTAAATATGGTACCTAGGATCACGACATACCCCGAGCTAACCCTGAGCTGGCTTACCATAAGTATAATTAAACAACTGAACATAAGATACTATGTGGAAGCTTAAAACAAGAGATAAGTTGAATGATGAGGAATACGAACAAGAGTTTATAACACTGTACTATAACTCAAATACTAAAGTTGAATCTGTCTATGTCTAAAATAAGCCTCTAACTGACTAGAAATGTTGGGACATGCCCCCAGCTAACTCTAGTAATACTTGAACTAAAATGAAAGACTGAATTTAAAAGAACATGTCTATCATCCTCAAACAATGATGACTCACCACTGATACAGCTAAATACGGATCTGAATGCTGAGGACCTGAACCTACATCATGAGAAGATATAGCACATAGTATGCATCAGTACTTGAAAGGTACTGAGCATGCAGGATAGGATACATCTGAACAAACATATAGCTGAACAAGGCATACTGAACAATGATATAATTTGAACATGATGAACATACTGAAAAGATACTGAATATTCACTAAACTGAATGAACAGGTAGATAACATGTTGAAACTGAATATTGAAATATAATTGGAACTTAGTCAAGTGCATTAGAGCCTGAATATGGGAGCTACTATTAACCGACATAAAACCACGTGAGCTAAACGTGGTGTCTGATGTCTACGCCCCATTTAGAGGACCTAATATACATTGCTAACGGTACAATGGCATGACTGGCGTGATCACTAAATATAATGCCCATAGAGGGGACTTACAAACCTATGGGGGCACGTAGTTCTAGGACTATGAGGGTACGCTGAAACCTAGTCCAACTTAGTATTAAGACAACTCCTAACTGATTATGTATACGACAGATTATGACAGAAAAACCGAAATGTTGGATAGCTCAAATACTAATATGAAAAATCTAAGAATGTAACAATTATAAACTGAGAATGTGACATTTATAAAGTGAATTATGATATATGTTTGACTGTCCTAGTAGGTGCATTTCATGAAATAAAAGAAACTACACAACTAGGGTTCTTAGTTTCAAAAAAGGAATTTAACTACAATTCCAAGAAAACGTGATAATTCGATTAGGAATACTATAACAACTAAATCACAACAATTAACTAAAGTTTATAGAAACCCTAGTTCCAAACAATATGATGGGAGTCAAGAATTTGACTGAATTCTAGGGACCTAATGGGTGAAAGGAACCCACTAGTGAAATTCCACATACCTAGTGATGAAATTCACAGAGAAATCTTTCGATATTAGGGCTGGAATTGGAGAAACCTTGTTGCGTGTTCTTGAAGGACTGATCGACTTTTTCTCTCTATTTTGCTCTAAGATCGATGAACTTTTGGTGAATGATTGATTATGGTAGGTTCTGATTAAGTTACTAGGCTTAAATTGACCAAACTTACGTAGTTTAAGGGTTAAAAATGTAGTTTAGGTGTCCAACACATAGTGGAAAAGGCCAAAACGACACTACTTAAAATCTAACGAAGCCGGACGACGGACGCAATGACAGACCGTCACCAGGATCATAGTTCGTCGTCTAGATCATGGTTCCTAGGCCAGTTAATACTGGTTCTGGGCCCTTCCCTCTACGGTCCACTTCGTGGACCATGTGAAGGATCACGGACCGTGAAGGTCACCATTGTCCTTTACTTAGGATATGGGCCTACCTCTTCGGGGTGACAGACACATCCACGACCTGACAAAGGGACCAATGTCTGTGATATAGTTCTGGGTCCTGAGCTGGGCTAGGTTATGCATAGCCTCTACGAGCCTCCCCACAGTCCGTGTGGTGGTCCACTGCTCGTGAAGGGTCCTGTGGTCCATCAATTCTGGGAGGGTGTGACCCACGGTAAGGGTGACAAACCTTGGTTCTTTTCACGGTCCATGGATCCCTCCGTGGTCCACAAATTTAATTAAGATCTGAGCTGTTACAACTTGCCCCAGATCTTGTGCCTGAGTACAATCCCTTTTTTCACCATGAATTGGTACTTCTCCCAAGAAGGACAAGGTTTACTTCAACAGAAAGCTCTAAAACTTTACCCAAATGACTTAAGCACTCTTTGAAAAAATCACCCATGAATACCTCCATTGAATCCTGGACCATGTCCGCAATGATTGATAGAATGCACCTTTGGAAAGTCATCGGGGCATTGCATAACCTGAATAGCATTTTTTTGAAAGTAAATTTCCTATATGGATATGTAAAGGTTGTTTTTTCTTGATCCTATAGAGCAATAGAAATCTGGTTGTACCCTGAATATATGTCTAAAAAGCAATACTATCTTCTATCCGCAAGAAAATCTAACATTTGGTCAATAAAAAGCATTGGGAAACGATATTTCTCAGTCCATGAATCATATCCCTAATAGTCCGTAAATACCCTCCAACTGGTGGCGGGTTGCCACCAACTCAATGTTTGCAATTTGTATCATCATCATACCACCTTTTATAGGAACATGTCTAACTGGCTGACCCACTTGCTCGCCGCAATTGGGAAAACAACGCCCGCATCCAACTATTTTATTTTTTATTTCTTTACCACTTCATTCATAGGAGGTTTCAACCTCATTTGATCCTCTACACATGTATTGAAATCCTCGTCTAATTGGACTTTATGTGTACATATTTTGATTGGAAACCTACAATATCAACAATCGACCAACCCAAAATTTTAGTAGACTTCTTTAACACCCTAATAAAGGCCTCTACTTGCCCATCCAACAAATAATTTTAAACAATAACCGACAATGTGTTATCAGTGTAACATCCGACAATTTGAAATAGCTATGAAGAAGCTTAGAATTGGAAATAGTCATTTTTTTTTTGAAAGAATTAAAAATCTGGAAATTTAGGTAAGTATGGAAAAAATGAGTTTTTGGTCAACTTCAGACAGTCATAACTCCTAGCTCAGGATGATTTAGGTGTAGGTCCAGTTATGTTTTGAAAACTTTTGGAGTGATCTTTCCAACGCCGTCGAGTTTGCTCGATTCCCAGTTCGTACGAGTGAGTTATGCCCTTTGGAAGTTGGGCTATTGGCAGGGCAGTTTAGTCCGAATTTGTAAGGGTATTTTCGTCTTTTTCCTAACCATTTATTTTGGTTATATTAAGGGTCTAGACTGATTGTAAATAAGTTTTACCTTTAAAAAAGTGAGAGTTAGGGTCCTTGAGAGAAGAGGAGAGAAGAGGAGAAAAGAGAAGAAGAAACAAGGATTCGTCAAGATCGTCGTGGATTTCGTCGAGGGTGATCCCTATTAAGGTATGTGAGATCATAGTGCTGGGTTGGTTCATTCCCCCACACGCCAAACTCGTTTTAATTTCGAGAAAAAAAATTGGTTGTGTTTGTTGAAGTTTGTGGTTGTGTTTGTTGAAGTTGTGGTTGTGTTGTTGAAGTTTATTGTTGGTTTGGTGTATGTTTCCGGTTGTGATTTCGAGTTGAATCTATTGTATAGTAAGGGTATTTATGATTCTAAGTGTTTGGGGCTGTAAACTTTGAAGTTAAGAAGGTTTAGAGTTGGAAAAAGGAAGGAGAAAGTTGAGTTTTCGAGGAAAAAGGGGGGGCGTCGCGCCAGCCAGCGCGCCCCAAAAGGGATTCTGAGCTTCCACCCTTGGGGCAGCGCGCCTAGCAGAGCCCCCACCAAGACCCTCAAAAATCTGAAGGCTGGCGCCCCGCGCCTCTCAGAGCGCCAAGGACGCCAATCCTTCCCATTCATTCCCTACTTTTTCATACATGTTCCTTGGTAATGTACCTATGTTTTATAGTTGTTTTCAACACTCTAAGGTACATCTAGACATCCCGAACTCATCCATAAACATGAGATCATTACCCTTGAATCCACAATCCAATTCGAGGGAAGTTAGGATCAAAGTCAAGTGAAGTCAGAAGTCAAGTGAAGTTAGAGTCAAGCTTAGAAGTTAAAAAGTAAGTCAAAGCAAGTCTTCAAAGTTTTTCAAGAGTCTTTATTGAACGTTTTAACTTCATTTTAAGGCTCAAGTTTCAAGTTGAGTAAAGAGTATAGAGTTTCAAGTTGAGTAAAGAGTATAGAGTTTCAAGTTGAGTAAAGAGTATAGAATTTCAAGTTAAGCCAAGAATAAAGAGTCAAGTTCATTTTCTCAAAAGTTATTAGGGAACTAAGTATTCCCAAAGAAGTTTATAAATGTTTTCACATTTAAGATGAGAGCAAACTGAGATTTCCAAAAGAGTTTTGAGCAGTTTGAGTACTATCTCTTTTTGATTAAAAGCTGAGTTTTACGAAAGAGTTTCTAAAACACGATTAGTATGACAATCGAGTATGTCATCAATGTTTAATCAGTATGGTCTCTAGATATGCCATCAATGTTTATGTAGTATGACTTCCCGTGTTATCAATGATTATATTAAAAATATGGTTTTGATATATTCTTTTCAGATTAGAGTTTTCAAGAGCAATTACCTCTTTTAAGAGGGTAGTTTGAGCAATTATTTCAAACTAAAGAAAGATATGTGTAAAACACTTATGAGCTAAAGTATTTTTGGGAGTAGTCTTGAGCACCGAATCGGGGACATGAGTTCATATTAACTCAACTCTCCATAAGAACCATGTAGCCAAATAAGGGATTTGACAGGTCATACTTTTTAGATGATCACGTAAAGTTAAGCTAGTGGATCTACTAAGTTAAAGTTAAGTAAGGTCCTATATCATGAGAAGGTATATGATGGTCCTTGGGCAACGTGAGGTAAAACGTTATATCATCACTAGGGCTCATAGTGGTGGTTATTGGTTAGAGAAACTCCCACAGTAGAAATTGCATTGTTCCTCGAGGAGTTCTGCTTAGTATGGATGGGGTATGGGACTTCATTCATGCATTGCACAAGCAGACTTTGAGAGGAAGCATGGTATTTTCATGATATTATAAATATGATTTTGATGTCATGTTTTAAATAGTTTTACAAGCTTTATATATTGCATGTGTCTTATTGATTTATATTGAGTTCAACTCTACAGAGCCAAGGTAAGTTCTCTTTTGTATCCCTTTCAAGCTTAAGTTGTTGTTTAGTTGTCCAGCTCGCATACTCGTACATTCTATGTACTGATGCCAGTTGGCCTGCATCTTATTATGATGCAGACACAGGTACCCAGGATCAGCATCCAGCACGCCGTTGATCCAGCTGAGCACTCTAGAGTCAGTGGTGAGCCTCTTTGCATTCCAGAGGACTGTTATTTTGTTTTTTCTAGTTTTGTTTTATTAGGATGTTGCAGGGTGTGTCCCAACATCCATCTCAGTATTATAGAGGCTTCATAGACAGTCAGTCAGTTAGTGTTGAGTCTCTCATCTATGTATATATATAAATATTCTATTTTGAGACTCGAGTTGCCTTTTTGGCTAGATTTTATCAGTTAGGTTGTTTTTACGACCTTTCATTGCATGGAGTTATTCTGTTGAGTTAGGCTTCTGCTGAGTTAAGAAAGCCAGGCCAAGGGTTCGCTTTGGGCCAGCAATGGTCTCCGAGTGCCGGTCCCGCCCAGGGTGTAGGCTCGGGGCGTGACAATTAGCCCCTAGAAACACAAACCAAAGGTGCAAAGGCAAAACTTTCAATTTTAACATTAGTTGTTCTTCAATCGATGGTTTAGCTGGAGCATTCTCTCAATTCTTCAAGTCAATATCAAGCTTCCTGGGGTTAGATTGGAATGAACCAGAATAAAAAAAAGTGGAAACAACTTCATCAAAATTAATGGCTTCCTCCTCATCATTGTTTAGCAAATCAGCTGCTAATGAGTTACCACTTCAAGCCACTTTCCACATGCTTGCGACCGCTTCATCAATCACATCCACATAAGATGCCATATACATATAGCTAGGATGCTTCATAGACTTGCTTACATTAAACTTAACCTCTCCATTGTTTTCCCAGAATTTCAATTCACCTCTCTTAACATAAACTAATGTCGTCTTGTTGGCCAAGAAAGGCCTGCCGAGATTATTGGTATTTCCACATCAAATTCACAATCTAACACAACGAAGTTGGCAGGGAAAATAAATAAATCAACTTTCACCAATATGGCATACAATACTCCTATCGGTCTTTTAAGGGACTGATCCACCATCAATAACCTCCTTGTTGTTTATTTTGGAGCATCAACCCCAACTTTCTGAAAATAGCTAGGGGTATCAAATTTATACTCGCCCGAAGATCACACAAAGTTTGAGCTAATTGGCATACCCAAATGGTGCACGAAATTGTAAAGACTCCAGGATCATCATTTTTTTCCTGATAACATTGCTTGACATTATAGTACTACAATTATTAGAGACCTCCACGGTCTGAAACTCTATTCCCTGCTTTTTAGTGACCAACACCTTCATGAACTTATCATAACCTGGCAACTAGTAGAGTATCTACTAGGGGAATGCTTACCAACAAAATCTTGAACATACTAAAAATATTTGGAACTTGGCATCACATTCCTTCTTTTTCAACAATTGAGGAAAATGATGCATCACTTTTATTGGCACATGCATCGAATTTTGCAGCATCAAATTATTGAGTAGATCAGCCACCACATCACCCCCAAATTTGCATTAGGTAACACCCTGGGACTCCCATTGCAATAATCATTAGTCAGTACTATTGGTTCATTAACATACTTTAGTGGTCCATGGTCGAAAACCCTTTTTTTTGTAATGAAATCATCATTAAAAGACTTATTGTTCAAAACTCTTATGGCTTCGAGTGCCAACAGACAAGATATTTGCATCATTGTTCAGATTTGCAACTGTATCACTTCGAAACACACCCTTCTAGAATTTAAATGAAGTTAAATTTTACTCATTTGGGTCTCAATTTTCTTAATTGGGACTTAGTGTGAGGTGAAGGTTTGATTCAAAGCAGAGAAATTACTCTTCATTTCTTTCAACACCTTATTAGACCCTTCTACCTTTTTGAGTATCCTTGGTAGCATATCTTCAGTCCAGAAACTCTCTGGATCTACTTGTTGTTCCTTTGGCTTGGGTCGATCATATGGTGGAATGTACAGAACATTTTCCCCATCACGATCTCTCGAATTAGCTCCCATATCACACCAATCCCTTTCTCTATCTCTCTAAACACCTTCACACTCTTTGTTCCTATCTTGATTTATATCAGACCTATAATAATTCGACCGAGAAACCTCCACTTGTTTCACAAAAAATTGGAACTCTTCGTTATATATTGCCTTAAATTTCTCATATTTCGGGCTCATTCACGTACTAGCTACTACATTCACTGACTTTAAGCCACTACTAATGATATTATTTGATAGTAAATCAGGTTAGGTCATCATTTTCACCATATTCATATCTCTCTCTTGGTTCTTCTCTAATTGATCCTTAGTCATTCAAAATGATAGAGGGGAGACTTGATCTTTCCTTGTGTTCCATGACCGATTGATCTTTTTCATCTCATCAAACAAATCCTATGCCACTTCTAACGGTTATCTTGTGATTCCCTCTCGGATAAATTGATCAATAACCCCATCATTCATGATATCAAGGTGTGACACCCCAAAAATATCTAAGCTCAAATCTGAACCATTTTTCATAAGTGTATAGGGTTGTACCATATGATTCTTAATTGTGCATCATTGTTAAAATCATTTATTTACCGTAGGAGGATATTTTGAGATGAATTAAGGTAATAACAATCTACTAACACAAATTTGAGTTGAAAGTTTCTTTAATAGTTGAATTTTCATATATGATTATACTTTTGTCAAATTCAAACAATCATATCTCTTATAATATGAAGAGTTAGGTGACCCATAAACTATAAAATTGAAGGTCTATGAATTTTCTTTCCCACTACCAAGTTTGCATATTTGAGAGTTTGGAGTAGAGAGTTATATGATCATCTTACTAAATAATGAAGTGCACTTCTGTTTTTACCAACACTAAATTTGTAATAAAAAAAATGCAATATTCATGTCCTTATTCCACTGGGAAAACTATAAAACAGTATTCTCAATTTCTATAAAGCCCTAAACAATCATATTTCCATATTTTTAACTCCTCCCTCTCCTAACTCAAACCCTAAGAAAAAAATCTAAAGAAAATCGAAGCATAAGAATCCAAGCAAGATTCTTTCAAATTTTTTTCAAAATTCTTCTTCAAACAATATTTTTTCAAATATTTTTCAAGATATTTCTAAAAGATAAACCCATCTCCACGGATTTCTAACTTTCCAATTCAAATTTCTTATTATAATTATGAATCATTAATATAAATCTTAATTCTTGGTCATAGGATTTTCAAGAAACTAACTCATGAATCTCAAGAAAACATTTCTTGATCATTCTTCTTCAAGTTAGGTTCTTCTTCAAGATTCATGGAGCATTTAAGGTATGTAAAATTATTAAAGTGAGGAACTTTATTTTCCCTCATGGCCTACTCCTTCAATATATGTTTTTAAGATCAAGGCTAGGGTTTTTATCTAAGATTCTATGATTTAAAATTCACTTTATCTCCTATCATTGATTCTTGATTTTTATCATCAAAATTATGGTACTTTATGTCATTAATGATTATTTATTCATGGTTGATGCTTATTGTACCACATGCACCCCTTTCTAATCGAAGTTATTTAGAAACCTTGTCGTACTATTTCATATGCATTAATTTCACAAATAAAGTATGTGAAAGATTTTAAAGAATGAAATAGTTCAACAAAGTATATTTAATTTTAAGCGCATTATTTTCAGAAAGTCTTTCAAGAAAGTAATGTTATTTTTAATTTAAATTCCATGATCTTAGACGAGTTTCAAGAAATTATATTTTACTTCAGGTGCATTATTTTCAAGAAGTATTTCAAGAAACGATTGTTATCTTTTATTACTAATGCATGATTTTAGATGAATTTCAAGAAAATATATTTTATTTCAAGTAGATTATTTTAAAGAGGTATTTCAAACAACCATATATCTTCGAATATGAAGATTTAGGTGACCCATAACCTATCAAATTAAAGGTCTATGAATTTTCTTCCCATCGCCACAGTGTTTGTATCATTTCGAGTTCGGAGTGAGACTGATGATCATTTTACTAATGATGTAGTGCAGTTCTATCTTGGCCTTATACCACTAGGAAAACTTAAATTGGTTTTCTCCACTTCTATAAAGCCCTAAAATCATATTTACATCTCCTAACTCCTCCTCCTCCTCTCTTAAATCATTACACTCTGTTTGGATCATTGTTACCCATTGCTTCATAATGTATTATATTCTATTGTACTGTATTGTATGGTTGATACAATGTTTGGCTAACTGTATTATTTGTTGTTGTTTAATAACACTTTTATTGTTTGGTTTGACTGTATCGTATTGTATTGTAACTTATAAATTTACTAAAATATCCTTAATTATTCTAGGGTAGGAGGTTTAACTAGAATTAAATAATATAAGGTAAAGGGTAAAATTGTATTATGAAATATTATGTAAAGATATAATTGGAAAAAGAAATTAAGTAACAATGGAAACACACCAAATTGGTTGTTCCATAAAATGGGGGTTTTTATTGTTACGTAACAACGAAATTTAACAATACAATACAATACATTTTAAGTAACAATTAAACTAAACATTGTAGATATAGTAATGATACAATACAATACAATGGGTAACAATGATCCAAACAGAGTGTTACAGAAAATTGTATGAAAAATCAAAGCAAGATACTTTCAAATATTTTTCAAGATTCTTCTTCAAGCAATGTTCTTTCAAATCTTTTTTAAGATTCTTCATCAAGGTAAATCCTTCTACAAAGATTTAAATCTTTCCAATTCAAATTTATTTTTATAATCATGAATCATTAAAAGAAATCTTAATCCTTTGTCATACAATTTTCAAAAAAATCAACTTAGGAATCTCAAGAAAAGATTTCTTGATCGTTCTTGTTTAAGTTAGGGCTCTTCTTTAAGATTCAAGAAGCATTAAAGGTATGTAAGATTATTAAAGTAAAGAACTTTGTTCTTCGTCATGCCCTACTCCTAAAATATATCTTTTTAAGATCAAATCTAAGGTTTTTACCCAAGATTCCATGATTTTGAATTCCCTTTATCTCCTATCATTAATTCTTGATTGCCATAGTATTAAATATGCATTAATTTCACAAATAAAGTGTGTTCAAGATTTTCAAGAAGTCTTTTTCAAGAAAGACTTCAAGAAAGTATATTTAGTTTTAAGTGCACTATTTTCAAATAATATTTTAAGAAAGTATTACTCTCTTTAATTTAAAGTGTGATATTTTAACAATTTCAAGAAAGTCTGTTTTACTTCAAGTGCATTATTTTGAAGATGTCTTTCAAGAAAGTATTATTATTTTTTATTACCAGTTCATGATTTAAGATGAATTTGAAGAAAATATATTTTACTTATGGTACATTATTTTCAAGAGTGTAATATTATTCTTAATTTCAAGTGCATGATTTTAGATGAATTTCAAGAAAATATATTTTACTTCAAGTACATTATTTTGAAAAAGTATTTCAAAAAATTATTCTTATCTTTAATTTTCAGTGCGGTATTTTATGAAAGATATCAAGAAACTATATTAAGCTTCAAGTTCAATGATTCTATCAAGATTTTTATTCATGTTTCATCAATGGGTCTCCTTTCACCCATTGAGTCCTAAAAGATACTTAATTTTCCAATTTTATCTTCAACAAATTTCTAGGGTTTTACACAAATCTCCATGGGTTAAATTTCTTATGATTCAATTGCTTAAATTCGATCTTATTATGCATGATTTGATTCAATTACATCTTTTTCAATAGATTTCATATGAACCTATGCATATGCCTATTTTATAAATATGAACTATGATTACGAATTTATGAATTCTGATTATGGATTTATGTCTGTTTTATGAAATTAATGTTTTATGACTAAATGATGCTTTTACGATAAAGTGTCAAAACTGGCTAAAAGTTGTCTCACGTTTTAAAATATTAATGATTTAAATTCTTAAAAAGGAAGTGTCTTATGATCAAGTTTATGAAATCATGGTTTGGAAATGAGCTACTCTTATATAAATAATTTATGATTGGATTGGTATTCTTAGTTGTTGCCCTTCCAATTATTTTGATATGATCATGACTATTTCCATCGGTATTTTGCATAGCACTAAGAGGACTGTGAAATGGAAGGTCTCCAATTAGCACATGTCGGGTCTCTAAAAGCAATCTTCTTGTCCCTAACCACATGCCCCCGTAGGATTGTCCTAATTAAAATGACCTGAGCTAGTGGA
This sequence comes from Solanum stenotomum, assembly GCF_019186545.1. Taxonomy (NCBI): domain Eukaryota; kingdom Viridiplantae; phylum Streptophyta; class Magnoliopsida; order Solanales; family Solanaceae; genus Solanum; species Solanum stenotomum. Next base: position 73,100,554 of record NC_064282.1, on the reverse strand, counting down.
TCTACCTTAGCTATTATGTATGGTCCTTACTTTGGCAAGTAGGAAAATCTCTTTATGGTGTGGAAAAGACACCAAATTCCTTATTATAGTTCACATGGTCTATGTTCGTTAATAGTAAGTATCCTGCAAAAGAATTATGTTTTCGTCCAAGGTTTTTATGACTTCCTCAAAGACAATGATTTAAGTTTATGTTATAATTTTAAGAATATTTATTTAACCTTACATTATGTTACTTATGTTTCAGTATCTATCACTTGCATGTTTTACTACTTGACCATTGCATCCCTTCAGTTACTTTAGATTCAATTTGGCGTCTAAGATTCATCATGCCCGACTTTACAAATTTTCATGCATATATCTCATACTTAGTACATTCAAAGTACTGATTCACATACCTTTTGTGCCTAAAATTTTCATGTGATAGATGTAAAACCCCAAAAAATTCATCACTATACCAAAATCATTCTATAACACCTGCAACTCTACTCTTAAAATTTGAAAACTTATTATCTGTATCACAACTAACAAATTCTAGTAATTATGTCTTGTTTGGGCCAAATGATGTAAAAGTATATCGAAACTTAAAAGTTATAAGCACACTAATAATGGAAGAGAGAATACGTCAATTGGAGCTACTTCATACTTGTTAGTATATGGAACAGAAGCAGTTATACCTGTCGAAGTTGAGATACCATCATTGAGAATCATCAAAAAGGAGTCGTAGAGAGAAAGAACAAAACTGTTATGACTCAACTCATCATGATAGGCACCAACGCTAGCCTGGAATGATAGAACCAGCTATCTACTAACATGCCATCAACTAAACAACAAAATCGTTTGTGTAACCACTCAAAATTTCAGAAAGGCTAAAGAGTACTAACTAGCAACTCCTGTAACCCAAAAAGGACTATAGACCCTTCACGGAATCATAAACGGTTCGTTAAGCGGCGCACGGCCCATTATGGGGAGGTAGCACAACCTTCCAGGGCTGCCAAGATTTGAGTCACCTAGATTGGACCTTAGATGGACCGTGGTTACTTATATTGCCCGTTTAGGGGTCCTTACATGTCACCCGTCAGTTTTTTAGTTAAGGTCAATTATTTAAATGTGGGAAATATTTTGGATATGAATTAAGGTCCCTAGAGTACCATAGCACAAAAATGAATTTAAAGTTTTCTTACCGATTGAGTTTCAATTTGATATTTTACATTGGTCAACTTAAAATGACCATATCTCTCAATACATAATGAGTGAGGTGGCACATGACCTGTCAAATAACATATCTTTTAGTCTTCTTTCAATGAAACGAAGTTTTTCTCATTTAGAATTCAGATTTAAAATTTATGCTCATTTTAGTGAAGCGTTATTAGGCAGTTTAAGTTTCACAATATAGCCGGTGAAGTTTTTCATGTGTTGTGGAGCCCTAAACGGATTGTGGAGCCCTAAATAGTCATGGACAATGGCTCATTTTAGTTTTTAAGATGGAGTCATTTTGTTCTTTCCCCTATGCCATTTTAACCCATATCCTAAGCCTAATCCCCGATGTTTTTACCTAGTTAAGGGTTTAGAAAGTGCTAATTAGTTCTTTTACATCAACTAACTCTTCAAGTCATTAGAGCAAGATTCTAAGAGAAGAAAAGGTAGGGTTTCCAGAGTTCTTCGAGTTTCGTTGATTTCACCAAGAAAATTATTCTTCGAGGTACGTAAGGTTATTCATAAAGTTTGGCTAGTTCGTCCTCACACATCTAAATTCAGTCAGTAACAAGTTGAATCTAGGATTCTGCCCATACTTTTATGAAATTCCTATAATATGAGATTGTTATACTTTATGCATTGAAACTCTTGAATTATTGTTCCTACTTGTATTTCGACATGACCCTATGAATTAATTTTTATTAAAAGTATTTTGAGCCATTAATTTCCTTCATATCAATTTCAAAAACTAAAGAGAGTCTTAGAAAAAGAGTATAAAGAATTATTTGGAAAAAGATATCAAGGGAAATAAAAGGGTTCTGAATGTATCACTGTTACAAAAATAATAGAGCAATATTTTCATAAAATTATAAAGAATTTTCAGTTCTTATAAATCGATCTCAAACATGAACATAATTACATGTTTTAAATGCATATTTTGAATAAAGTCTTTAAAGGAATAATTAATCAATTTCATATGTACTATTTGACGCTTGAGAAAGAGAACGAGTATGATTGAAGTTTCTGAAAAGTACTTCAGTAAAGCAAAGTTAAAAGTGAAAAGTAAAGTAAAGTAATAGTCCCTATATTTGTAAAGGGTGAAAGAGCATAATGGATATTGAATATTTTTGGAGAAGTATCGAGCACCGAATTGGGTAAGAGTCTATTTTAAGTAAAGTCTCATAAAACTACATAGCTAGGGTAGGATAGGATCGCACCAATTTATCATGTGACTCCTCACTGCGAAAGCATATTAGATGGATCCGTAGTAACAATAGAATCACATATCCCGGAAAGGTATAGGAGGGCCCTTGCAACATGGGCAAAACATTATATCATTGCTAGGCTCATATTAATGATTGTCGATTACAGACACTCTCAACAAAGTAAAGTCTACTATTATCATATTTCTTTTATTGCATATATTATTATAGAACTTAAATTGTTTTAACTCCATACTCATGTATTGATTAAATTGGGTTGATTTTATTCCTTCAATTCAGTTACTTGTTTATTGAGCTATATTACATATACGTACATTCAATGTACTGATGTCCTTCAACCTTCATCTTTTTTTTATGATGCAGATACAGGTGTTTAGTATCATCAACAAGTGCTTCGTTTAGATCACTTCACATTTCTTGATGGATTTTTATGAGACCTCCTTGCTTCTGCAAGACTCCATTTTATTATTCTGTTTAGTAGTATTAAGGTGTCATGTGTCTTGTCCCGACACCTTTCTTGTGTAATAGAGGATTCATAGATAGGCAGGGTTAGATGTTTTTTCATGTTTTTCTTTCGATGATATTATTGGAACTTATTCATGTTAAGTATTTCAAGACAACGTTTCAAACCATTTATTTAAATGATTTAAATACTCATGTATTTATGGCTTCCACATATCATATTGAGTCTCATGTCTATAGTTAGCTAGGCCATGGGTTCTTATAGGGAATAGAAATGGTTATTAAGTGACGGCTACGTCCATGATGTAGGCTCGAGGCGTTTAAAACTTGGCATGACAATACAAAGTTCAATTGTCCTAGGTTGCCTATGAAGCTGTGTTAGTAGGATCTTAGTTATGGTTCTGAGGTCCCCCACTTCTATAAATGAGGGACTACATACATTTTTTTTTTTAAATCCTTCTTTCATACTCTAAATCGTGCGATAGAATTATGTCAAAAAGAACTTATCCATACTCGTGCTTTTCTCAAATCAATTTGACTACCCCTCATACTAAATCAAAGGCTTGATCCTTATCAATGCATTACTCTATGCAAAAGTCTTCAGAAAGTCATGACACTATAAAGGGTCTTGAGAGAAGCATGTGAGTGAGCTTAAGTGTTTATATTCAAAAGAATGCACTCTATTCATATGAATCATGTGTTTAGCTTAAAGTGAGATGTACTCCAAGACACCCTTCTCTAAGCCTTGTTTAAGGTGATGCCTTTGGTGGGGGAAGTGTGTTTTAGAGCTTGGATAGTGTTTACATACGAAAGGATAATATGAGTTATGATGTTATAAGCAGTAGTAGTAGAAGTGCCTAGAGTTAAAGTATGCATTTAGAGGTGTAGTAACCATAGAAATGAAGATAGATATTGTGTAAAGTGTGTAGTTCCATTCATGCACCCAATAAGTTATTAATGAGGAGTTTTTCCTTATGGGTTGACTAAAAAGTGATGAGTTTGTGAAGTTTTCATGATAGAAGGTAGAGTGAGAGTTACTAGTTAGGATGAGTAACAGTATACTTTAACCTGAAGGGAGTTTATGTCGATATGTCATTGTGTTAGTGAAGACCAAGTATAGGTTTTGAATAAAAGAGCAGAGTAGTCATAATGTGATAGATCTAAGATAGGCTTATGATCTGTACGGAAGAACCCCATGTTTTTAAGAGGATTATAGAACAAATTAAGTAATAATGTTTAGTGAGTGGGTAAATATTACTTACAATCTTAAAGGAAATGTTACGGTAATCTATAAATAGGTAGACTGGATATATAGATTGACTACTTGTTATGAAGTCTTAGTGGGCGAGTGTTTCATAATTTTATCTAGTAGTTTTATGTAGTATAGTATGTAACCAATAATATTGATATCGGTGTTTAGTACTAGACACTAAGCTTGAATTTAAGATGAGTGTCGTGATAAAAAAGATGGCAACTTGAGGGTGATAAAGTTAGTTTTAATATCTAATCTAGTATGTTTGACATAAATTAGGTGAGTAATTCAGGTGTTGGTTTAAAATAAATGTAAGTGGTTCAATTGTGGTATTATGACTCTTAGATGAGAGAAATGAAGTATGGCTAAGTCACTGTAGACTAACAAGAGTATTAAGAGGTGTACCCGAGATTATATGTAGTGAGCTGAGATTCTAATTAAGTTTATGATTCCTAATGTAAATGGTTCAATTGATGTAAGTATTATTTCTTACCCTTAAGAGTTTGGTAGGAGAGATTTTCTATAGCCTAGAAAATCATAAACCTCTTAAATATATATCAAGTTTCTTTCGGTTAGGTAGATATGAACTTAGAGGTAAAATATTAGTAGGCTAAGAAGGAGAAGTAAGACTACTAAGAGAAAGATTAAATTACTTTATAAGACGATGTGGCTAAATATTATAGAATGGCTTGTTTAGAAGAAAAACGAAATTAAGTGAGGCATATCAGAAGGAAGTCTTAGAAGGAACCTTAGTACCTGCGCATAGAGAGTTAGCTGGCCATGAGATTAGCATTTCCTGAGTATTAAAGTAAAGCAAATGTAGACCAGTTTAGAGATGATGGAATAGATCCGTAACTTTTAAGTGTCAACTTTAGACTTAAGGGGGAGATGATAAGATGAGAAACCTAGTCAAGTGTGGAGAATGAGATAACAATATGTTCAGAAAGAGTTTTAGAGATATATCAATCCATTCATAGTCTTATTTATTCCTCAAAGTTCAGTCATTCCCATATTTTATTTATGTTTCAAATATCAGAATTGTGTCAATAACCTTTGCACATATACTTCAGACATATTGAAATCTATGCTCGGTTTCGATAATGAGTGGCAAAGACTTTAGCCCATTGATCTCAATTATACTCCATAGAGTTATGCATATTAGCCTCGCTGTATGAACCTATTTTTATTAGCACACATGTTTCATAGTTTTCTTGGACTCTTAAATTCATGATTTACCCTTAGTTTCTAATAAAATAATGTCATGTCATGGATATTCTTATATCAAATTTCGTGAATGAATCGTCCTTATGATCTTTCGCTCTAAGAGCTTTCAATGATCCTTTTTAGTTTTGATAGTGATTTTGTCGATAGTAGTTGAGTAATGATAGAAGGAGAGGGTTGACATTTTTTATGGTTGTAGGGATGATGTGCTTATTCCATCTAAGATGATAAATGTGGAGGAATAATAAGATGGTGCTACACTATGAGTAAGAGTTAAATGAGAGAAATTAGTGAGTAAGAGTTAAATGAGAGAAATTAGTCAATTCCTAGTAGTATTGCCTGAAATTTTAGATTGTAGAGATGATGAGAGACGAAGAAATTTTCTTGGAGGATTTATTAGTTGGAGTCCATGGACTGATTATAGTACTAGAATTCAATGTGGTTTTGTTAATATGTGGACAAATGCATGATGCATTAGGTGTTTCTTGATATGGGCTCAAGGTTGGATGAATACGGTTATAAGGAGAAGTATTCTTGGGATAATATTCCATGTAGAGGTATAGAACCTAAACCTTGTGGTTAGATAAGTAAAACAATCTCATGTTTAGTACCTTGTGAATTAGAGATTAGGCTTGAAAACACTAAGAGAAAGCAATTTTACTTAGATGGTTGTAAGAGTAGTCCTATACTCTAGTGGGAGCTATGAGTTGCAACTAATGAAGAGTAGTAATTAGAAAGAAGAGCACAGTTCAGAAGTGTTGCAAAGTTTAAAAGTTGCTATTCATATCACTCAAGGCATAATAGTTCTATTCTTACCTCATGCGCGCATTTACTCTTCTTTCATGTCATGGCCTGTAATATTGAAATAGTAAGTGAGCTTCGAGCCAAGCGTGCTCGAGTAAAGTTTCAAAACTCTCACTATAAATTACTTTCCCCTATGCTAGTAGAAAAGTTCAGAAGTCAAAAGGACAGTAAGAGTAACTTCTTTCCTTTCCATGTTCAGTCTAGCCGTCATTCGAGGATGAATGATCCCAAACGTAGATATTATAACACCCCAAAATTTCTAAGCTAAGACCCGAATCATTGTTAACACATCACAAATCTACTTTTAACATTTGAATTGTTCATGTAATATCTCAGACATTGAAAAATGCAAAAGAGGGTTAACGGGAAAGTCCACGAACCCAAAATTGAAACCTAAACGGTCTCTTTAGGAGTCCACAACCCATTTAGGGGATGTAGACCAACCGTCAAGGGCTGTCAAGATTTGAGTCACCTGGACGAGACCATAGACAACATGTGGTGACTTATACTGATGGTTTATGTAACACTCCAGAATTTTTTTGAAAAAAGACTCGAACCATTCTTCATTGACAGTAAGATTTTACCGAGAAATTTAAATTTTGTAAAGTGTTAAGATGCTATATGTATCACCTTGAGTTCCAAATAGAACAAAAGAGAATTCCTTCAAGTAATACCTAGGTTCTTGTAAGTTTTGAGTCAACTTCAAATGGCCATAACTCTCAATACAGGATGAGCTAGGTGGCCCATAAGATATCAAGTGAAAGGTCTTTGAGTTATATTTCCAACTTGATGAGTCCACAATTTGGACTCATTTATGGCTTTATTTTAATAGATTTAGTGTCCTTGAATGCATATTTTTTCTCAATAAATGATGTAAATCCTTGAATTTCAAGTATTTGGACTTAGGGACAAAGCATGGACACTATTGAGCAACAAGGAAAAAGGCAACTGAAAGAACGAAGAAAAGAAAGCCCGAGGATCACCTAAACCATTGGGCGAGTCGCTGAATGGTGTTGGTGTCGACTAATGTTCCAGTTTGCCAAGCCCTGAAGGACAAAATCAAGTCGGCGATAGAAAGCAGTAGTCGGCGAGTCACCGAACAGTTCCGTAATGCAGTGTCATATCACCCAAAGTTACAAGAACTCAAGAACGCGGAAGGCAAAAGCAAAACAGTGATACAAATTACCAAAGGGCGGATCGACGATCCTGACATACTGTGCCGAATGGTCCTTGCACCACACTTTTTGACAACTATAAATATTTTTTTGAATTTTAAGTTTAGTATGCATTTTTAGAATATCAAGTTTATTATTCAATTTTAGAACATTGAACTATTTCTAGAGACATTTTTCCTTAGTTTTGAAGATTTGAAGATTTCCATTTCTAAGAAATTGGAAGTGGGTGTTGAAAATTCTTCATCTTAGACATTTGTAAAGACAATATTAATCGTACCCAGTTGATGGAAACACATTTCGGTATCAAGTTCTATCTTTTTACTATGTCTAGCTAAAACCCCAATTCTTGGGGTGTGATTATTTGATTATGGGTTGAATTAACTGTTGGGTATTGCTAATTGATAGTTTATTTGATGTTTAAAACTGATTTTGTTCAGTAGTTCTGGTTGAATTTAATGGGATTGTAGTTGAAAATACAATCTTAACTTCGTGTTTTTGGCTTGCTCGAGAGAGAGGTTTTAAAACCAAAATTACTGAATCCATGGTCTATAGGTATTGGATTGTCATAGGTTTAGCTCGAGAAAGTGAACCCTAAACCCTTTTCCACACATTCAGCTCGAGAGAGTGAACGGACTAAAGTGAAGGTTATGCTTCAATACGACTTATTGGTGTTCGAGAGAAACCAATTTGAATCGGGGTAAATTGTTCGAGAGAAAGTTTACCCCCACTAAAGTATAGCTTATTCACTGATTTGTAGAGGTTTACTATTAATTGCAATTACCCGGTTGTTTACCTTGGCCCATAATCCTATCACATCCCAAGAATTCCGTATCCATATTCATATTTTCATATTGTTTGTTGTCTTAGTTGATAATTGATTACAAAACCCCTCTTGATAATTGACACTTGTCTCACCCTAAACTTGAATTATGTTTTTTTTTGTAAATGTTTTTAGCTATGATTGACTTGCGCATGTTTATACTTTTCTATTAATTCTTGAGTACAAACCACTCCCTTGGGACTCGACCCCAACTTACTAGTTGGGTTATATTACTACTCACAATCATTGGCACTTAGTCTTCGATGAAGTGTCCTGATACGTTAAAACACAACTCCACCGAGTTTGCTAAGTTTAAAGTTCGGCGAGTTTGCTAAGTTTCAAGTTCGGCGAGTTTGTCTGCATTTATTTTTCTGTGCCTTTTATTGAAATGTTTTTAACTTTCTCATGATGTTTTGCAGACATGGCTAGACCTAAGGTTACAGGTAGAACCATGCCACTCCGAAGGAAGGCTAAGGGGATAAAATTAAATGAGGATGCAACTGCAACCAGGGGAAAAACAACAAAACTTTTGACATCTAGTGGGAAGGAAAATGGCAAAGGAAAAGCACCAGCGTCACCTGAGGCCAGCTCCGACAATGACGGCATCTACACCACTCATCTTGCCACTTCTAAAAGTGAGGGTGAACACCAGGAGCCCCAGATTGCAGCTTCTGACGATGATGAGCTTGAAGCAACGCAGAGGACATAGCTACAATAAAAAAGGATAAACGATCTGTATAGGATCAGGAACCCTCAGCCTACCATTCTTCTTCCTCTAGTTTCAGAGAAAGCAGTGGTGCTTGCACCACTAGTACAGGTCCCTCCTCCAAAGTTGATGAATAGATTAAAAACTGAGGGGCTAAGGATAATCATCAAGAAAAAGTGTCTGTCCACAGATTGGGTGACTGATAGATACCCTAAGATTATGAGATGTCTGAAATCTCATAAGTTCCAGATCTTCACAAAGACTTGTGGCCCTTATATTCCAAGCTGGATTAGGGAATTCTATAAAGCATATTGTGCCTTGATACCACAAAAGAAGAAACAGGCATCAGTATTTAAACTGGTTGACTACATAGTTGTCCGGGGAAAGAGGGTGGAATGTGATTTTCCTTCATTTAATGCAATCCTAGAGTGCACTACGAGACTGTGATTGCCTGCATATGATCAGAACAAAGACGCTGGACAACATGAAGAGGTGGTTAGCGCATTTGATATCTAATGGCACTCCGAAGTAGTTGGAGGCATGGGCTCCATTAGAATAGAAAGGCTTGAATACAGCAGCGAGTTATTGGTTTGGCTTCATCAGCAGCACAATCATGCCCTCCCACAATAAGTCTATTGTTTGCCTGGCCAAGGAAACTTGTCTAGGCTGCATCATTGATGGGATGAGACTAAATCTGGGGATGATTATAGCACAGGAGATGGTCATAAGGGCCAAGCAGCACCATACCTCTCTTCCCTTCCTAGTATTGATCACTGAGTTATGCAGACGGGCTCGGTTACCTAGAGATGCAAAGAAAAATATGGAAGTGATTTCCATATCCTCCACTGATATTCGGATGATTGAGGCGGAATATATAAACGACCAGGCCGAGAAGAAGAAGAAGGCAGCCCCGGTGGATTCATCCCCAGTTGTAGATACAGACTCCATACCTGCAGAAATATCTTTGCATGTTCCGGCCCCTGGGCCTTCAGGCACCTTTACTGCTACTCCTTATGACACTCTATGTTCTTCTGCTGCTGCGTTGCCTCCTAGACCTGTTGATGCTGATGTTTCCCGGACCCCAATCACTCAGGCTTCATTACTCCGAATAGGGCAGCTTGACCATTATGATGATCGTCGGGCTACCAGACTAGATGCCTCCATTCCGGGCATGATTCAGACTGTCATGGCTGATGTCGTATCACCATGAGCGCTGCCATTGATGCCCTTGAGGTGAGGATAGCGGTGTGCAAACGTGATGAAGGGTCCACTAATGAGGTGATGACCTTAAAAGTCACTATTGTTGTGTTAAGAAGTGAGGTGGATCAGTTGAAGTCCACTGACATGTTCATGATCTTCGGGACGATGGAGGTCCCAGATGAGCCAGTTATGCCTCCGGCTACCACCGGAGATAAGGTTAGAGTTGATCAGCTAGCTGATCCCGAATCTGAGGCAGAGACTGATGAGGACATGCTCGAGGTGGCTGAGGAAGCTTCATATGAGGGCCTTACTGAGACTGAGGAGGTCATTGTAGATTCTGTTAGGCAGGCTTCTTTGGTGGACACTCCCTTGGCTGCTAATATTCCTTCTCAGGTGACTCCAGGTACTGAGACCCGAGTCCAAACTAAAGCATCGGGCAGTGATGCCCAGACAGATGCAAGGACTATGTAGACAGGATCCCTTCTTTACCTCCCTCTCTGTCTTACTTTTATTTTGACTTGTGGATAATTGGTTTTATTTGCATTTGAGGACAAATGACTTTATTGGTGGGGGTGTGAGGCCCATCTTTTGTGTGACATTTTGTGGATATTGTTGTTCTATTTATATATTTGGGTTTTGAGCAGAATATGTGTTATTCAGTACTTTTTGTGGAAGGTTTGAGCTTGTAGCTCTGTGTTTATACTTGTAAATGATTTTTTACCCTTTCGAAAAAATTTTGCCATCTCTCATTTGTGTTGTATATGGTTGTTATTTTGCAAATTCGAGTATCGATTTTGATCAATACCGATGGCTTGAATAGTACTCATAATCGAACAAAAATGAATATGCGGCTACGACGAGGCCAAATGAAGTTGCATAGCCAATATGTGAACTCTTTGCATCTCATTGTGATTACCTAAGTATCGAATTGAGTCTCTTGTGATGATCATTGCACACTAGCAAAAGTGTGGAATCTTGTTTGTCATTGGTGTCAATGCCTTGTGTGATGAGCTTACCGTGAGCCATGTGTGATGACACCTAGAATTTTTCCCGTTGGTCCGGCTGACTAAGTGATGCAATCTCTTGGCATAATATTAGTCAACTTTAAAGATTGTGAAACAATTTGACATTATACCTCTTTTGTGGCCTACCTTGTGAGTGTGTGAACCCCTTTTGAGCACCCTTTGAGCCTTAACCTTTTCATGGAAGAAACTTGATAACATTGTGACCTTTTATTGATCCAGTACCCATTATCCTCATGATTTGTAGTTTGTTTGAATAGCCAACTTAGGCCAAAACCCTAAGTTGGGGGTGTGGTGAAAAGAGATGGTAAATCAAGGAGTACAAGAAAGTCCCCTTTTACCCATGTTTTGAGAAAAATGGAACCCCTCTATATAAAACAAAAAGAGAAAAAGAAGAAAAGAATGAAAATAAAAAAGATGTGAAATAAAGTTTCGAAAATACAAAAAGAAATGGTGTTTCCAAGGATCCTTGGAAAGTAAATAATGGTATGACTTGTGAGCACGAATGAAAAATGATGAAGAAAAGGAAATGAAGTGTTGTACACACTACATCTCATGACGACTATAACCATTGAGCCTAAATGAACATACCTTTGCACTCAGCCCCATTTCAAGCCTTGAAAAGACCTTTTTTATCTTGAGTGACCTGAAACAAATGTTGGTTGGAAAATGCGGGCAAACCTATTGGTGAAATCATACATTGTGTTCACTTTTGTTGAGCTTGAACTTGCATTTGAAGCAAGTAATGTGAGCTTGAGATTCTTTGGTAATGGTGAGTCACAACATGAATCTTTGAGTGCACAATTGATCCCTGCATGAGTAAGTTGAGTCTTCTTATATGTCTTGTGTAGCACTGTTTGACACATCCTTTTTTAACCATAGAACTTGAGTTTTACTTGAGGACCAGCACAATTTTAAGTTGGGGATGTTGATGTATCCACGATTTGGACTCATTTAGGGCTTTATTTTAATTTATTTAGTGTCCTCGAATGCATATTTTGTCTCAATAACTGATGTAAATCCTTGAATTTCAGGTATTTGGACTTAGGGACAAAGCATGGACACTATTGAGCAACAAAGAACAAGGCAACTGAAAGAACGAAGAAAAGAAAGCCTAAGGATCGCCTAAACCATTGGGCGAGTCGCCAAATGGCCTTAGTCTCACCTAATGTTCCAGTTTGCCAAGCCCTGAAAGAGAAAATCAAGTCGGTGATAGAAAAGAGCAGTTGGCGAGTCATCGAACAGTTCTGTGATGCAGTATCTTATTGCCCAAAGCTACAGGACCTCAAGGATGCTGAAGGCAAAAGAAAAATGGCGATACAAATGACCAAAGGGAGGATTGCCGAGTGGATTGGCGAACCTGACTTATTGCGCCGACTGGTCCGTTGCAGCACACTTTTTGACAACTATAAATACTTGTTTCAATTTTTAGTTTAGTATGCAATTTTAGAATATCAAGTTTATTATTCAGTTTTAGAACTTAGAACTATTTTTGGAGACAATATCCCTTAGCTTTGAAGATTTGAAGATTTCCATTTCTAAGAAATTGGAAGTGGGTGTTGAAAATTCTTCATCTTAGACATTTGTAAAGACAATATTAATCGTACCCAGTTGATGAAAACACATTTCGGTATCGATTTCTATCTTTTTACTATGTCTAGCTAAAACCCCAATTCTTGGGGTGTGATTTTTTTATTATGGGTTGAATTAACTGCTGGGTATTGCTAATTGATAGTTTATTTGATGTTTAAAAGTGATTTTGTTCAGTAGTTCTGGTTGAATTTAATGGGATTGTAGTTGAAAATACAATCTTCACTTCGTGTTTTTGGCTTGCTCGAGAGAGAGGTTTTAAAACCAAAATTACTGAATCCATGGTCTATAGGTATTGGGTTGTCATGGGTTCAGCTAGAGAGAGTGAATCCTAAACCCTTTTCCATACATTCAGCTTGATAGAGTGAATGGACTAAAGCGAAGGTTGTGCTTCATTGCTACTTTTTGGTGTTCGAGAGAAACCAATTTGATTCGGGGTAAATTGTTCGAGAGAAAGCTTATTCCCACTAAAGTCTAGTTTATTCACTGATTTGCAGCGGTTTACTATTAATTGCAATTACCCAGTTGTTTGCCTTGGCCCATAATCATATCACATCCTAAGAATCATGTCTCCATATTCGTATTTTCATATTATTTGTTGTCTTAGTTGATAATTGATTACAAAACCCCTCTTGATAATTGACACTTGTGTTACCCCAAACTTGAATTATGTTTTTATTTCATAAAAGTTTTAAGCTATGCTTGACTTGAGCATGTTTATGATTTTCTATTGATTATTGAGTACGAACCAGTCCCTTGGGACTCGACCCCAACTCACTAGTTGGGTTATATTACTACTCATGATCATTGGCCCTTAGTATTGTATGAAGTGTCCTGATACGTTAAAACACAACTCCACCGAGTTTGCTAAGTTTCAAGTTCGGATGAGAGTGATATGCTCTTTTGAAGTTAGACTATCCAAAAATGGAAAGTTACCCAAAAATAGTAAGGGGTATTTTGGTCTTTTTCTTACCGAATCAGATTTAATTCATTGTAGTAAGGTTTTATGGGTCTAATCTTATTAGGTTCAGTTTATAATCCTAATATATACCTAGTGTTTTAGTTGAGAGTTCAAAAAGAGAAAAGAAGAGAAAAAAGGAGAAAAGAGGAAAGGATCAAGGCGTTCGTCGAGGTTCTTGAATTTTGTTGCGAATTTTTGCCATGGGTTTGATCCCTAAGAGGTATGTGAGTTCATATAGCATTGGGTTCGTTCACCCACACGCTAATCTTGTTTTTGCAGCAAAATTCGTTCTAGAAAGTTGAAAGTTTAATGATTTAGAATTGTGTTCTTGAAATTGGCTTTCGTTCTTGAGTTAAGATAAGATTGTTTAGTTCTTGAGGAAATCGTGTCGATTTTAGAGTCATTTACGAGTAGATTCTTGTATAAATGTGTTGGGTATCTGAATCTAAAGAGAAATTAAGAAAAAGAATTGAATCTAGGCGAATTGGGGTTAGAAAATAAGGAAGAAAAAGTCGGACAAAAAACAAGTACCAGGTCCGCGTCGCGGACCTGTTCCTTTACAGTGACCTTTCTTCTCCGCATCACGGAGAGAACGCGGACTCCACTATTTCAAAAATTATTTTGCGACTAAATATTAAAATGCATCTCCGCATCGCGGACATGCTCCTCAGACTTTGTTTTTCAACTGTTTCTGATGATTAACTATCTAAAACACTTCTAATCGTCACGATATCTTTCCTACCACAAATCATAAACTTGAATTCACAATTCAAATTCAAGGTAGAGCTAAGATTTAAGCGTTGAGAGTTTTTACGAACATTTTTGAGAAAGTCCCTTTAAGTCTTTTTGAGGAGTCTTCTTCAATTTAAATTAACTTGTTTGAAGACTCGAGTAAGTGAGCATGAGAATGAGGAGAATGTATTCATGAGTCTACTTTGTCATCGAATCCTTCATATCATGAACCATACTCCTTGAATTCATAATTAAATTCAAGAGAGGGTTAAGAGTAGAATTCAAGAAACCTTTGAGTTCGATTGTGAATCCTTTGAGATCAACTATCGATTTGAACTAAGTTTTCACGAAGTATGTATGAGAATGAGAATAGTCGTATACATGAGTTTCGTATTGTTATTAAGACCCTTTAGTCGAGTCATTCATGCCCATAATTCCGCATGAACCCTATGAGTCGAAACTCTAGAGATGAGTAGTACCATTGAGAGTTTAGTCGTTAGTACAGAGGTTCTTTATTGTTATTAAGATCCCTGAGTTGAGTCATTCAAGTTCATAATTCTGCATGAACCCTATGATCTAGGTTGTAAATTTTAAAAAGCTTTTAAAGAGACACTTGAGTTCTTAAACTGAGTTTTTAGAGTGTAAAGATGAGTTTTGAGAAAAACGTTTTCTCAAACATGATTAGTATAATAATCGAGTATGCCATCAATGTATGAGAAATATGGTATCTAAATATACCATCAATGTTTATTCAGTATGACTTCCCAAGTTATCAATGACAATATTATAATCTAATTTTTAAATGTTTTTGAGAAAGAGCAGAGTTGAGTTCATTTTCTTTAAAATGATATATTGGATCTAAGTATTCCCAAGAGTAAATGTTTTTATATTTAAGATGAGAGGAAACTGAGATTTCCAAAAGAATTTTGAGCAGTTTGAGTACCATCTCTTTTAAGAGAAATATTTGTTAGTAATAATCTCAAACCACCAAAAAAGTTATGTTTTTAAACATATGAGCTAGTTACATTTCGGGAGTACTATTGAGCTCTGTGGGACAAGTTTGAGTTCAGATAATTCAAAGTCTCCATAAATCGTGTAGCCATCATGTGTAGACAAGGGTCATACTTTTTAGATGATTCCTTAATGCTTTTATCATAGACTAGTGGATCCACTTAGTGATTAGGTTATATACCTCGAAAAAGTATATGACGGCTCTAGCAGGTGCGGCAAGACACTGTATCATCACATAACTTATAGTGATGGTTGTCGGTTAGAGAAACTCCCACAGAGATATTTTGTATTCTTATATACACATAGTTTACCTTGTAGTTTCATATACAAGAAGATTTTTATCTTGTATCCTTGCATACAAACGGAGTTACTATTTCATTTTTCAATACATTGAGTTGCTTTCTACTGATTTAAAAGCTTTCCATATATTGAATCCATATAGTTACTTTATATAGAGTGGAGTATCCAGAGTTGAGTATCCAGAGTCGAGTATCTTATTATTGAATCAAGCCTTATTTCGCTGAGTTGAATATCATATCATTGAGTTGATCCCTATTTACTCTGAGTTGAATTGAACTATGTTTATTTGAGTTGAATGAGTTGAGAAGAGGTATGTATGTTTCTATTCCACTAGTTCAAGCCTATGTTTATGCTTTAGAATTCCCCTTACATGCTCGTACATTCCATGTACTGAGCCATTTGGCCTGTATCGTTTCATGATGCAGATACAGGTACTCAGATCATCAATAGGTGCTTCGTTGATACCACTTGCAGTTCGACTTAGCGATGGTGAGTTTCCTTTCTTCTGGAGGGTTCCACTTGTACTTTCAGTTATATAAATTTTTAGGATGTCGTGGGTCTTGTCCCAACTTTCATATTTGTCAATTTGAGGTTCCGTAGATAGGCAATAGAATTTCAGAAGTCTGTTCATTTATTTTGTAAGATGTTCTAAAGACTTAAGTTGCCTATTTTATGGCAAGTTGAATATATTATTTTTATTTAGTTTTTAAGGTTTGTATGCTTGAATTAGTCTTCCACTTGTAGTCAGCAAGGATGAGGGTTCGCTTGGGGACCAACAATGGTTCTCGAGTGCCTGCCAAGTCCAGGGTGTAGGCTCGGGTCGTGATAAACTTGGTACCAGAAAACAGAGTTCAAGTGTCCTAGGGTTTTTATGAAGGCGTGTTAGTAGGGTCTGGTTTATGGTTGTGAGGGCCCCACTTCTATAAATGAGGGACTACAGACATTTAAGAAAAGTTTTCCATCTTTCATACTCTTAATCGTGAAATAGAGCTAAGTCATAAAGATTTATTCATACTCGTGCATTTCTTAAGATTCATTCGACTACCTTTCCTACTAGAGGTGGTTCAAAAGAAAATTCAGTCCTTTATCAATGAGTTGTTCTTGGCAAGAGTCTTGAGGAAGTCATGAGACTACAGAGGGGCTTGAGAGGAGCCCATGAGAGAGTTAAGTGTTGAATTTCAAAGGAATGCACCCATAATTATATGAATCGTGTGTTTGAGTTGTACTATTTTCCTTAAGCCTTGTTTCAACTAAGATCCTTATGAGGAAGTATGTTTAGATCTTAGATAGTATTTTCACCCGAAAAGGTAGCATGAGTTATGAGATCATGAGAAGTGGTAGTGAAAGTTCCTAGAGTTACAGGAAAGTATGCATATGTTTAGTAATCCAAGAAAGGGAGATTGATGATGAGGCAGGCTATGTTACTTTAGTCATGCACCCAGTAAGTTATTGATGAGGAGTTTTCCCTTATGGATAGACTAAGAAGTGATGAGTTGTGAAGATCTCATGATAGTAGGTAGAGTAAGATTTGCTAGTCAAGATGAGATAGAGTATATCTTTTTAACCAAAGTGGAGTTGATGTGTATGTGCCATCGTGTTACAGGGGGCTAAATGTATGTGTTGAATAGAAACACAGAGTATTCATGAGGTGATAGACCGAAGCTAGGCTTGTGATTTGTTTGAGAGGGTCATGATGTTCAGAAGGTTATAGAATTGATCAAGTAATGAGGTATAGCATAGTAGGCGAGCAATGATATTAATATTCAAGTTTAGTAATTGACATTAAGTTTGAATTTGAGATGAGTATCACAATCAAAAGAATGGCAACATGAGGGTGATGATGTTAGTCTTGAGATTGATCTAGAGGACTTAACACAAAGTAGTTCAGGAATTGAGATGTTAGCTGCAAGAAATATGAGTGGTACAGGTGAGAGACCCTAACTTTAGGTAAGGGCGGTGAAGTATGGCTAAGTCACAAGAGTAACAAGAACGTTAAGAGGTGTACCAAGATGGTATGTAATCATACGAGGTTCCAATTAAGTTAATCATTTTCCATGTGTGCCTAGATAGCATAATTGAGCTGTTAATATGGAATAGGTCCATAGCCAGCAAGTGCCAGCTTTAGGCCTAAGAGGGAGATGATAATATGAGAAATCAAGTCAAGTGATTGAGTGTAAGATAGTAATGAGTTACAAAGAGTATGGGAGATATCCTTTCGGGGGTCCTTTTAGAAATGAAGTGATGTTAGAAAGAGGATGTTGATGTTCTTATTGTGATAGTGATGCTGTGATAATTCCATCTAAGGTTGTAAATGAGGAGAATGAGGTTTTACTATGAGAAATAGTTAAATGAGAGCCCTTAGTTGGTTCTGAATAGTCATGCGCGCAAATTCTAGTTGGTATGAAAGAGATCATACGGGTAACCCCGTTCCATACCCAGTCAAGCCATCATTCGAGGAAGCATTATTCCAAGGGGGAGATGTTGGGTCATGACCCAAGGGTACCCCCTAGATGTAACAAGGCACATAGAACTCCGAAAGGCCCCATGTAAGCCACTTAGAATATCATAACATAAGCATAGAACAATAAAAAGTAAAAACTCATTCCAAGTCCAAAATTTTTATAAAACAAAGGGTAAGTCTAGACTTTTTTCAATTTAGCCATCTATTACTATACTTGAATAAAATTGGTCCTAGCCCATAAACATGTCCAAAAATGGAAATACAATGAAATAAACTACAAAGATAACATTTGTCCTCGAATCATCAGGACTCACCAACAATCTAGGAGAAATGATCAAATCCAAGATCTAGCCACAATGAGGACCGCCTTGAGAACTGGACCCTACACTTGGGGAAAATGTAGGAAAATATAGGTTAGTACAAAAATGCACTAAGTATGATAGCCATGCACAAAATCATGAAAACATGCCAAAAGGGACATTTTAGTTGAATGCATACAATTTACTAAGTTAAAGCATCATTTTGAAGATAATGGAAAAGCATAAATCATAACCATAATGAACTCATAGATCATCATACCATAAGAGGAACATACCATAAATACCCTCAAAGCATACATGTGCAATGCATGAATAAGATCCCATAATCTCACCCATAATTAGTAAAGCTTCTTAAGTAACCATAGTTCATAATTCATACTAACCATAGTTCATAATTCATACTCGTGTTCAAACTATTATCATAATGAGGAATAAGTCTTAACTGACATAGACCATGTGAGCTTACCACGGAATCCGGTGTCTACCCCACACCGAAAAGGGGTTGTCCTACTTGCCTAAGGTAGAACCATACTCTTAGCTTAGGTGGATCCACTAGCTAAATACCTATGAGGGCACATAGTTTATGGGATAAGGAGATTGCTACTAGAAACCCTGACTCAACTAAGGTATAAGGTTTCCATCTCATAAGATACATACTTTGGGAACCCAGACTCAACTAAGGTAGAAGGAACCCATTTGGAAAACGGACTCAACCAGTGTAAAAGTTTTCATTAGGAAGCTGGACTCAACTATCGTACAAGCTTCCATCTCATATTCATATCCACTCGGTCCTAAGCATTAATTCCCATGTATTACATATTAAGTCTTGACTTAAGTTCATATTTATGGAAGAATGTCTTGACACTCAATCCAACATTATTCATACTATAGCTCATAGATTCAATAGGTGAGAATAGCCTTTCAACCTTAGAATCATCATATTGTGAGAAGACCCTTCACATCATATCATATTCATACATAGGTGTGTATATGAGAATAACCATTCAACAACACAACAACTAGATCATAATCGTACTCACTTTACTCTTAAAGTGTTCCTAAAGCATATACATAAATGTCTTAATCATGCATAATTCACATACTTTTCCCTTCAAGGACCATAGATCATATTCCATCAACCAATATAGAATTACTACATTAGACATGGATGATAACATAATTCAAATAACTCAATTACTACAAGCACAGTCTCATAATGTTCTTCTTTTATCAATTCACCTACATCTCAAGGACATAAATTGGGAATATGGGGATTTCATGGATTCTTGGGGGATTTAAACATAAAACCATAATAAATCATCAATTCAATCATAATATAAAGTAATTAAATCAATAGAATAATTTTTGAAAAGGAATCCATGACTTGGAGTCAAACCCTAGCTTTTGGGGAATTTCTATCTTTGAAATTGAGTTTTGAAGGGACTCCATGGATGAAGGCTATCCATGGATGAAGGACTACCATACCTTAGCAACGAAATTCAGTGAATTTTGAATAGAAAAGCTTTCTCCTTCAACCCTAGCTCCCACTCCCTTCTTCTTCTTCCTTGAAGTTCTAGAGAGAGAATTTTGGGGAAAAGTCTATTTTGATTTGGGATTTTGGAATTATGAGGAAGATGACTTAATTTAGGGGTCTTAATTCATTATATAGCTAGTCTAAATTAGTATAAAATGACGTCACTTAATAACTACTTTATTTAGGAAAACCCCATAGTTCCTTTAACTAATTCCTCAAAACCGTCTACAGGTCACCACCCACGACCCCTCACAGACGGATCGTGGTTCGACCCACGGCTTGTGCTGGTTAAGCATGGGTCGATATTCTTGGGCTTGATTTTGTAGGCTTGACCTACGGCCCCTCACCCATGAGTCGTGGCCTGACCCACGAGGAGTGGGTCCCCTTCGTGGGTCACTGCCCAAGCAGCTTCTAAGGGTCCTCCTCAAGGACCCATGGTTGGTCATTAGGGGTCGTACCTTGATGTTATAACATGAAACTTTATATTTTTAGGTATGGGGTGGTATGTTTACGACTCTAACCCTCATGTTAATCTCTTGTTTAGGCTACTAGTTTTCGGAGTGTTACATATTGTAACACCCCAGAAAATGTTTGAACTAAGACTCGAACTATTCTTCGTTGAGAGTAAGATTTTACCAAGGATTTTTAATTTTCGTAAGTGGTAAGGTCACTATATGTAGCACCTTGCGTTCCAAAAAGAACAAAAGAAAATTCCTTCGAGTCATTCCTAGGTTCTTCTACGTTTTGAGTCAACTTCAAATGGCCATAACTTTTAGTACAGGATGAGTTAGGTGGCCCATAAGATAACAAATGAAAGTACTTTTAATTATGTTTCCAACTCCACCAAGTTTACTACGTTTCGAGGTCGGATGAGTGAGATTTTCCCTTCTGAAGTCAGGCTGTCCGAATAAGGAAATTTACCCAAAAATAGTAAGGGGTATTTTGGTCTTTTCCTTACCTAATCAGATGTAATTCATTTTAGTAAGGTTTTAGGGGTCTAATCTGATTAGGTTCAGTTTTATAATCCTAATATACACCTAAGGTTTTAGTTGACAGTTCAAGAAGAAGAGGGAAGACGAGAAAAGAGGAAAGGATCAAGGCGTTCGTCGAGGTTCTTGAGTTTTGTTGCGGATTTTCGCCATGGGTTTGATCCCTAAGGGGTCGTTTGGTAGAGTGTATAAGAATAATGCTTCTATGATGTATTAGTAATGCATGCATTAGTAATGCAAGCATTAGTAATGCTTGCATTAGTTATGCTTGCATTATTTCTTATACATTGTTTGGTTTGATGTATTGGAAATAACAAGCCTTGTATAAAGACTATTAAAAAAATATTTGTTTACAAAAATACCCCCACATTCTTTTACAA
>NC_064282.1:73065671-73078982 GCF_019186545.1 Solanum stenotomum | reverse complement strand
AATTATTATTATTATTATTATTATTATTAATAGAGGGTAGTTTTGTCATTAGTTAATCTAATGCATGGATTAAAACCATTGCATTGCTAATACCTAGAAATCCATGGTATTAGCAATACACACTTTAATACACAATAGAGTGTATAACTAATGCAAGCATTAGTTATACATAGGTTGGAAAAGAGTACCAAACAAGGTACTAGTAATACACAGTGCTAATGCATGCGTTATTTTTCCTAATACACTCTACCAAACGACCCCTAAGAGGTATGTGAGTTCACATAGCATTGGGTTCATTCACCCACGCGCCAATCATGTTTATTTCAGCCAAATTCGTTCTAGAAAGTTGAAAGTTTGATGATCTTGAAACTAGTTTTCGTTCTTAAGTTAAGATAGGATTGTTGAGTTCTTGAGGATATCGTGTCGATTTTCAAGTTAGTCATGAGTAGATTATTGTAAACATGTGTTGGGTATCTGAATCTAAAGAGAAATTGAGAAAAAGAATCTAATCTAGTTGAATTGGGGTTAGAACACGAGGAAGAAAAAGTCGGACAGAAAACAAATACCAGGTCCACGTCGCGGACCTATTCCTTCAGAGTAAACTTTCCTCTCCGCTTCATAGAGAGAACGCAGAATCCACTATTTCAAAAATTATTTCGCGACTAAATATTAAAATGCATCTTCGCGTCGCGGACTTGCTTCTTAGATAGTGTTTTCAACTGTTTCTCATGATTAACTTTCTAAAACACTTTTAATCATCACAATATCTTTCCTACCACAAATCCTAACCTTGAATTCATGATTAAAATTCAAGGTAGAGCGAAGAGTTAAGCCTCGAGAGTTCTTTCTAACATGTTTTAGAAAGTTCCTTTGATTCTTTTTGAGGAGTCTTCTACAATTTCAAATAACTTGTTTCAAGACTCAAGCAAGTGAGTGTGAGAACGAGGAGAATGTATTCATGAGTCTTCTTTGTCATAGAGATCCTTCATATCATGAACCATAACTCTTGAATTCATAATTCAAATTCACGAGAGAGTTAAGAGTAGAGTTCAAGAAAGCCTTTGAGTTCAATTGTGAATCCTTTGAGATCAACTACCGATTTCAATTAAGTTTTGAGGAAGTAAGTATGAGAATGAGAAGAGTCATATATATGAGTTCCATAATGTTATTCATACCCTTGAGTCAAGTCGTTCATGCCCATAATTCCACATGAACCCTATGAGTCGAGCAGTCTAGAGAAGAGTAGTATCATTTAGTCTTGGATCCTGAGTACTGAGGTTCTTTATTGTTATTAAGATCCCTGAGTTGAGTCGTTCATGTTCATAATTCCACATGAACCCTATGATCTGAATTGTACATTTTAAAAAAGCTTTTTAATGCCCACACTTGAGTTCTTCAACTGAGTTTTGAGAGAGTAAAAATGAGTTTTGAGAAAAGAGTTTTCTAAAACATGATTAGTATGACAATCGAGTATGCCATCAATGTATGAGCAATATGGTATCTAGATATACCATCAATGTTTATGCAGTATAACTTTTCGAGTCATCAATAATCATATTATAATATGATTTTTAAATGTTTTTTAGAAAGAGCAAAGTTGAGTGCATTTTCTTTAAAATGATATACGGGAACTAAGTATTCCCAAGAGTAAATGTTTTTACATTTAAGATGAGAGGAAACTGAGATTCCAAAAGAGTTTTGAGCAGTTTGAGTACAATCTCTTTTAAGAGAAAGATTTTTGGGTAATATTCTCAAACCACAGAAAAAGTTATGTTTTTAAACATATGAGCTAGTTACATTTTGGGAGTAGTATTGAGCACCGATATGGGGACAAGTTAGAGTTTAGAAAATTCAAAGTCTCCATAAACTGTGTAGCCAACATGCATAGAAAAGGATTATACTTTTTAGATGATTCCTTAATGATTTTAAAATAAACTGGTGGATCCACTTACTGAATAGGTTCTATATCCTGGCAAAGTATAGGACGACCCTCGCAACGTGCGGCAAGACGATGTATCTTCACATAGCTCATAGTGATGATTGTCGGTTAGAGAAACTCCCTCAAAGATATTTTGTATTCTTATATACACAGAGTTTGCCTTGTATTTTCAAATACAATCAGATTTTTATCTTGTATCCTTGCATACAAACTGAGTTACTATTGCATTTTTCAATACATTGTGTTGCTTTCCACTATTTTCAAAGCTTTCCATATATTGCATCTGTATTGTTACTTTATATAGAGTGGAGTATCTAGAGTTGAGTATCCAAAGTTGAGTACCCAGAGTCGAGTATCTTATTATTGAGTCGAGCCTTATTTCACTAAATTGAATACCTTATCATTGAGTTGAGACCTATTTTCTCTAAGTTGAATTGAACTATGTTTCTTTGAGTTGAGTTGAGTGAGTTGAGAAAAGGTAAGTATGTTTCTATTCCACCAGTTCAAGCTTATGTTTATGCTTTAGAAATCCCCTTACATGCTCATACATTTCATGTACTGAGCCATTTAGCCTGCATCGTTTCATGATGCAAATACAGGTACTCAGGATCATAAATAGGCACTTTGCTGATACCACATGTAGTTCGAGTTAGCTATGGTAAGCCTTCTTGCTTCCGAAGGGTTCCACTTTTACTTTCAGTATATCATTTCTTAAGATGTTGTGGGTCTTGACAAGATTTCCATCTTTATCAGTTAGAGGTTTCGTATATAGACAGTAGAATTTCAGAAATCTATTCATTTATTTTGTAATTAAAGACTTAAGTTTCCTATTTTATGGCGAGTTGAATATATTATTCTTATTAAGTTTTTAAGCTTTGTATGCTTGAGTTAGTCTTCCACTTGAAGTCAGCCAGGATGAGGGTTCACTTAGGGGCTAGCAATGGTTCACCAGTGCTGGCCACGTCCAGGGTGTAGGCTCGGGTCGTGACAATTTAGTGGTCCTTACAAGTCACCTGCATCATTTTAAGTTAAGTTCAATTTTTTCTCAGATGTAGGAATGATTTCGGATATGAATTAAGGTCACTAGAATCTCTTTGCACAAAGTTGAGTTGAATGTTCTTTTACTGATTGAGTTTCAATGTGAGATTTTACTTGGGTCAACTTCAAACAAACATATCTATCAGAACATAATGAATCAGGTGGCCCATGAACTAAAAAATGAAATGAATTTGAGTCCTCTTTCCAACACCACCAAATTTTCCTCATTTCGAGTTCAAAGTAAAAAGTTATGCTCATTTTAATGAAGCTCTATTAGGCTATCAGAATTCCATGGATGGATATACGGTTGGTGAAGTGTTTCACGGACCGTGGAGCCCTAAACGGTACATGAAGCCTTTTATTTAAGGCACTCCGTCAGTTTTTAGTTGGATTCATTCTTCTCTTTCCCCTATGTAATTTTAACCCCTATTGTAAGCTTAAACCACGATGTTTTTACCTAGTTAAGGGCTTCAAAAGTGTTAATTAGTTATTTTACGTCCATTAATACTTCAAGTCATTAGAGCAAGGTTCTAAGAGGAGAAAAAATAGGATTTCAAGCCTTATTTGAGATCCATCGATTTAGACAAGAACTTTGTTCTTCTAGGTATTTAAGGCTATTAATATTGTTGGACTAGTTCATCCTCACGCCCTACGTCTCAATTCAGTCAGCATCAAGTTGAATTTAAGATCCTGCCCTCACTTTTATAAATTTCCTATATAATGAGAACGTGATAATTTATGCATTGAAATTCTTAAATTATTGGTCATGCTTGTAGTTTCATATCAACCCTATATATTCAGTTTTGCTAAAAGTATTTTGAGCCAGTAATTTACCTCACATCAATTTTGGAAACTAAAGAGAGATTATGAGTTAATTTTAAAGCAATATTTTGAAAAAGAGTTTTAGGGAACTTAAACGGTTCTGAATGTATCATTCTAACAGTGAAAAAGAGAGCACTAATTTCGTAAACTTATAAAGAGTTTTTAGTTCTGATATATCAATCTCAGACTTGAAAGATAAGTCCATAAGTATATATTTTCAATTCAAGTTTTGAACAGAGTCTTTTAAGGAATAATCAAATGATTTCATATGTACTATTTGTTGGTTCAGAAAGAGAAAGAGCATGATTGATGTTTATGAAAAGGACTTTAGTAAAGCAAAGTGAAAAGTGAAAAGTAAAGTAAAGTAATAGTCCGTTTCTTTGTAAAGGATGAATGAGCATAATTCATAATGAATATTTCGGGAGTAGTATCGAGCATCAAATTGGGTAAGTTTCTATTTTAACTCATGTCCCATAAAACTACGTAGCTAGTGTAGGATAGGATCGCACCAATACGCACAAATTTATCTAGTGACTCTTCACTGCCTCTAAGAAGGTCTATTAGATGGATAAATAGTTAGAGTAGCACCCCATGCCGCAGAAAGGTATAGGATGGCCCCTGCAATGTGGGTGAAACGTTGTATCACAGCTAGGCTCATAGTAATTGTTGTCGATTATATAAATTCCCCACAAAGTAAAGTATATTATTTTTTATATTTATTTTCTTGTATATCTTATTGTAAGGCTTAAATTGTTTTCGCTTCATATTCATATATTGATTCAGTTTCGTTGCTTTAACCCCATATGTGGACAAGAGTGCTTCGAATTGACGATAACAAAAAATGGTAGCCCTTATCACTTATAAAAGCTCTGGGCGTAATGAACCTCACAAAAATTTACCATTTGAGAAATTGAATGACACATCTCCCCTTAATTGTGGGTAGGTCTACCGCCTCCACTAATTTAAACACATATTCCACAACCATAAAGATATACTTGTTCCAAAACGAGCTCATAAAAGGCCCCATAAACTCTATCCCCCATACATCAAAAGGTTCAACTTCATGGATTGTTGATAAAGGAAGTTTATTCTTTCAATAAATACCTCCTTGCATATGACAATTGGCATATACCTTTAAAAACACATTCACATCTAACTATAATGTTGGCCAATAGTAGCCACATTGGGGGCCCTTAGATGCCGTTCGAATCCAACCATGGTGTCCACCTATCGGTGACGCATGACCGCTTACAATATTAATTTATTAATTTCACCTCTACATCCGAAACACACCTCTTGGTTATCTGATTAGAACACTCCCTAAAGAGATTGAGCTCATCCCTAAAGAACTTTTAACATCAAAAAGGAATTTCTTCTGTTGATCGCCATTCGGCACTTTAGAATTATCCCACACACCACATAATTAGGATGATAGCCATGCCACAGTGAAAAACTATGAGAAAGCGCCATGGCCAACTCATCAGGAAGGACTTTTCAATGTCCCTTTCATCAGCGAACACAATGTCAGGTTCTAGATGAGATAAATAATTTGCGATTTGGTTCTCACAACCTTTAGATCTTTCACTTAAAAATCAATCGGTTGGAGTAGAAGGACCCACCTAATTAACGTCGGTTTAGCATCCATCTTCACCATTAAGTATGTCACAGTACTCCCTTTTTTTCAAATAATGTTTTGAAAAAGAGTTTTTCCAATTTAAGTGACGATATTGATTAAAGGTTATTTTTTATTTATTTTTTCAAAGTCGCCTGTTGGAATTGAGTTATGGTGTTCCTAGTCACCTTTTTTTTTCAATCCCTAATCAAAAGGAAATGACTCTTTATTTTGGCCTGCGAACTAGAAATTCGGCTAAGGAATTTTGTTGACCGAGGGGAAGGCATTAGGCACCCCTCGAGTCCCATGATTCTAGCATGATCGCTTTTATTGACTTATACTTATTCTAAACTATTTTGGATAAATCGTGTCTATAAGCCATTCGTTGCTCTTATTTTTATTGTTGAACTTTTACTTGGTCTCAAACGTGATGCATAACTACATTCTTGATTTTGACATACAATAGCTTAGAAGCATAACTATTTTCTCCTCTCGAGTTCATCATGCCAAATAATCTCTACTTACACCTCTAAATTTAAATTAAATAAATTTAATTATTAATACAATTTGACCAAAGTGTGTCACCGCATCCTTGAATTTATTTTGATTATTTCAAAAAAGATGTGTAACCACATTCGTAATTGAAACTATTTTTTAATTTGTTTAAATTCGCCTACTAAAATTAGTTTGTCAATTTTCAAGTATGAATCAAGTGGTGCCGAACTACAACTGGTCAATCAAACATTATCAATCTCTCGTTATATCAAAATGATACTATTAATCTCATCATTATTTAATCATAATAATAATAATAATAATAATAATAATAATAATAATAATAATAATAATCTATCTATATATAATATGAGAAGAAAAAATGCCACGTGTCAACGCCATAAAAAAAGAATTTATGAATTATTAAAATTAATTTAAAATCTATAAATATAAAAAACGTAATAACTAAAAAAATACAAACCGTATGCGCTGTAAATCTCTATAAAAATAGTATTTATTGTTAAAAATAAAAAATAATTCTGAAACAATGTTTATTTGAAATAAATATTACAAAATTATATTTTGTAATAATAAAAATAAAAATTGTAGTTATTTATTATAAAATTAGTGGTGTCAGTTTTAAATTTATTTAAATGTTGTTATTTGTTAATTTAGAGTTAGGAAAAAGGGAAGTAGTGGATTCCTAAGATATAGGTAATTGATTAAGAATTTTCTATTTCCAAACTTAAAACTACCAATTAACAATTTATTTATATTTTAATTGATATATTTTTTTTTTAGTTTTAATTGCGGTTATCTTTTTCATTAGTGATGTCATGAGTTTAAATCTGTGTAATTTCATTTGTCTTTTGAATTATCGATTTTTGGTACAATTAAAATTAAATATATGCAATTATATTAACTAATAAATTGTAATTTAAAAAAAAATAGAAACAAAACCAAGTGTTAACAGAAAGTCCTATTAAAAACTCACTTTCCCTATATTTTCTCTCCAATTCACACTTTACTCACAATTTCAATTATTTTGTTTTAGATAAATTGATTTCAAAATTTAAAACTAAAACTGAAAGACAATTTGTTTTTAATGATAAGCATTATCCGTTACACACAATAATTGTATGAATTACTGGATTGTAAGACTCAATTAGAACGTTACCACAGTAAACAGACTATATATATATATAACAAAAAAATAGGAGAGGTGATAGTGCCTATGTGTTAGCGTCACAATTAATCTCTATTTTTTTTACTTTTAAAATATCAATTAATTAATTATTGATTATTAATTATCTGTAATTATATTAATAATAAACTACAATTAAAAAAAATACAAGATAGAAATTTAAAGAAATTTCAATTTTATTTTATTTTTAAAAAAACGTGACAATGTTTAAAAACTAAAAAAAGGATTAAAAAAAAAAGAGAAGGTAATAAAACGGTGAATCCTTCGTTGGTGGGAATGGGGTAATCTTTTAATGAATTTTTTTTTCGTACTTTCTTTAATAAATTAAGAAAACACTGGATTTCATAGGGGAAATGGGGTAAAAATAAATTATTTTTTATTAAATATTTGTTTCTAATAAATAATCTATGAGGAAAATTAGAAAAAAAAATATATTTGCAGTTTAAAAGAAAAAGAAAATATTTGCGGTTGAAAAACAACGATAATCATATATTATGTAAAAGTCTGTGACAGTGTCAAAAACAAAAAACGATAATCATATATTATTAATAATTTGCAGATTTTCTCAGAAAAATAAATTTATTAATTTAAAAAAAATACTAAAAAATTACATCAAATGTTTTTTTTATAAAATTTATATTGATGAATTATTTTACAATTAAAATTTATTTAAATAACTGTTTTAAAATCAAAATATATTAAAAAATAACGTTGTGGACACAGTTCTAATAATTTAGAACACAATTCATTTAATCAAAATGACAATAACTAAAAATATATTTCAAATTTTGATTTAACCTTTTTAATAGAAATAATAGAACATTCCTAAAAAAATGGAGCAATTTTAAAGTTTGATTTACCTTATTTAAATCATAGAAGAAGATTTAAAAATTACTAAGATTTAAAAATTACTACTTCTCTCACTGTCCTAAATTTTAAGCTCTTCACGGATGATTTAATATTTTTCCATAAAATTTTCTATCTCAATTTTTTTGATTTATAAGTCATGCATTATTTTTATTTTTTAGTGTCTAATTTTTTTATATTCCTTGATACTAACTATATATATATATATATATATATATATATATTTGAGTAGATTGAACACTACATTCATTATATCAAAACAAGTGAATAATGAAATATAAAAATATTAATAATTTAATAATTAAATTTATAAAATAATTTAAATTTGAAAATTATAATATTAAAGAATAATCCACGCAATGCGCGGACACGAATACTAATAATAATAATAATAATAATAATAATAATAGCAATACTACTACTACTACTACTACTAATAATAATAATAATAATAATATTTCATCATAGTCCTGGCTAGCACTGGGGTACTAGGGACCAGTAGCACTGGCTAGCAATCACGACCCACTTGATGGGCCGTGGTCCCTTTGATAGTCCGTCAGTGGCTTCGTGGTCGGCCCTGGTAAGCTTTTAAGTTAGGGTCGTTTTGCTCTTTTCCCTTATGCATTGGCCATTTAAACTATGTCGTTTAATACCTAAACTATGTCATTTTACTCGGTATAAGCCTAATAATCTAGTCAGAACCTACGCAAAATCATTATTCACCAAAATTCATCTATATTAGAGCATAAAGCAGAGGAATGTCGACCAGCCTCTCAAGAACAAGCAGAAGGTTTTCTTCAAGTTCCAACCCTGAAATCGAAGGATTTTTCCGTAGATTTCATCACTTAGTATGTTGGATTTCACTAGTGGGTTCCTTTCATCCACTAGGTCCCGAGAAATCAGTCAGTTTTTTGATTCTCCATATCTTGTTTAGACCTAGGGTTTCTAAAACCTTGGATATTTACTATGATTTAGCTTTTGTAGTATCCTAAATTGAAATAGCTTGTTTCTTGGAAAGTTTGCGTAATTCCTTGTATGAAACTCAGAACCCGAGTTTGTATAAATTATCTCAGTTCACGAATTATACTTGCTAGGCCAGTTAAACAGATAATCATGCTCCATATTTTGAATGTCACATTAGCAATATATAAATGTTGCATCAATCAAATTACATGTCAGTATTTTGAGCTATTTAATAATTCAACATTTCAGTTACATTTGTATCATATACATATTCAGTTGGGAGTAGACGGAGCACCGAGTTAGACTAGGATTCAGCGTACCCTCATAGTCCCAAAACTATGTGCCCCCGTAAGAGCATAAGTCCCCATTGTTGGGCATCAAATTTAGTGATCACGTCAGTCATGCCTTTATACCCCTGGCAATGTATATTGGGTCTTCTTGATGGAGTGTATACATCGGACTCTACGTTTAGCTCACGTGGTTTTATGTCGGTTAATAGTAGCTCCCACGGTCAGACTCCTAGTGCATTTGACCAGGTTTTCAGTATATTCTTTAGTATTAAGTTTAGCATGTCATGTTCATGATTATCACTTAGTCATTACATTCAGTTTAGCTTTTCAGTTATGTTTCAGTATTTACATTCCTACTCAGTTTATGTCATTACTCAGTTATGCATTGTTCAGCTTATATATATTTGTTCAGTTTATTATCCATATCATTCATGCTCAATACGTTCAAAGTATTGGCGCATACTCTGTGTTACATCGTTTTATGATGTAGGTTCAGGTACTCAGTATCCAAATCGCGCAGATCGATTCTGTTGTACCCAGCTAACCCTAAGAAACTACGAACCTTTGTCGGAGTTATGAATTTAAGCCAAGTCTTCACGGTCTCAATCTTCTGTGTATCAACCATAATTCCTGCATCCGATACAATATGGCCAAGGAAAGACACAGAGCTCAACCAGAACTCACAATTAGAGAACTTAGCATAAAATTCTTGCTCTCGAAGTACCTAAAGGACTGCTCGCAAAGGATCTGCATGCTCAGCTTTTGAATGCGAATAGAACAAAATATCATCAATAAATACAATCACAAATGTATCTAGATATGACCTGAATATGCTATTGATCCGTTCCATAAACACTGTCGGTGCATTGGTTTATCCAAAAGACATAACCAAAAACTCAAAATGCCCATATGTAGTTCGAAAAGTTGTCTTCAGAATATCTCTCTCCCGAACTCGTACCTGATAGTACTTAGTAGCTTGTAGCTGATCTAACAGGTCATCGTTCCTCGGAAGGGGATACCTATTCTTTATAGTAGCCTTGTTCAACTATCGATAATCGATACACATCCTCAGCAAGCCATCTTTTTTCTCACAAATAATATTGGGGCACCCCATGGTGAAGCATTGTGGCAGATAAAGCATTTATCAAGCAAATCATTCAGTTGATCCTTCAACTCCTTCAGCTCAGTAAGAGCCATTCTGTAAGGAGGGATAGATATGGGTTGTGTACTTGGTAACATATCGATAGCAAAATCAATTTCCCATTTTGGAGAGATTCGAGGAAGCTCGTCTGGAAATACATCTAGAAACTCATTAACTACCAGAATAGACTGAAGAGTCGATGGTTCTGCATCTATATCATGAGCATGAACAAGATGGTAAATACCACCCTTAGTAATCATTCTCCTTTCCTTAAGTATGAAATAAACCTACCTTTCGGCGTTGTTGTATCACCTTTCCATTCCCAAATAGCCTCTCCTGGAAAGTGAAATCTAACAATATTTGTCCGGCACTCAACATTAGCATAACAAGACGCTAACCAGTCAATACCCATAATGGCGTCGAAATCGACCATCTCTAACTTTACCAAGTTTACAGAGGTCTGACGATCGATAATTTCTATCGTGCAACCTCGATAAACTCTCCTAGCAATAATAAAGTCATCAACTAGTGTAGATACAATAAAGGGTCGATCTAATAACTCTGCTACTATACATAACTTCCCCGCAATAAATGGAGTAACATAAGACAAAGTAGATTCAGCATCTATTAAAGCATAAACACAATGGCAAAAAACAATTAATGCACCTGTCACAACATCTGGTGATAACTCTGAGTCCTGTCGGCCGTCTAGTGAATATGTATGGTTCTGGACACTACCAGAACTAGATGCTCCCTCTTTGTCTCCACCTCTGCCTCTACCTGCAGAAGTCTAGGGTCCACACCCTGTAGACTATACTGATGAGGAGGAACCTACTACTGACCCGGTCGACTGACCTACGGTTGGGCAGTTCCTCCACCCATGCCCATCTGTCCACAAGAATAACAACCTGTGGAACCCTTTCTGCACCTCTCGAAATGCCTCTTAACGCAAGTAGCGCAATGCGGCGGGGATGTCCTAGCCTAGCCTGAACCTCTCTCCTGCTGAGAGCTTGATGCTTGTGAACCCTCACCTGGCCTGATTGTCCTGACGATAAAATCTACTACCCTGGAACTGCTATGGTGGAGGTCTAGGTGGCTTACTAGAATATCCGGGTTTGGGACCACCCTAAAAACTCCCTGTCAACCAGCGGGTCTAGCCCTTTTCTGTCTCTCTCTCTCAACCCTCTCATTCATATACTGTAGATGTCGGCGGTGCTCTATTCCTTTTGCAAAGGCCTGAATTCGTGAGATATCCATATTATCATTTAGTGCAGTGGTAGAACAAGTGTCAATATAGTCTGAGTCAAGCCCTCCCACAAATCTACGAACTTTGTCATGCATAGTATCAACAAATGCTGGTGAATATCTAGCAAATGAATCCTATCTCATCTCGTACTCTCGGATACTCATGCTACCCTGTCGGAGGTTCAAAAACTGGTCCACCCGGCCATCCGTAATCTCTTAAGGGAAATAGTGATCTATGAAAGCTTTTGTAAAACTATCCCAAGTGGCTAGCGATGCATCTTTTCCCCCAGATCTCTCCCAACTTTCGTACCACAATACTGCAATATCACGCAATCGAAATACTGCTAACTCAACTGACTCAGTTGCTTAGGGATGCATGACTCTGAAGATCCTATGAAGCTGATTAATAAAGTGTTGAGGGTCCTCTCTACGATTGTCCCTGTAAACTGTGGAGGATTCAAGGCAAGAAATTCACGAACTCTCAAACTTTCGGGCCTTTCAAAAGGTCCGACAACATCTGGCGCAGCTGGCTAGCACTGTGCAACTACTAACTGTGCTAACATACATACTGCACTCTTGAAATCCTGATCAGATTGAATAAGAGGAACTATAGGTGGTACTGCTAGTGGAGCCAGGGGTCTTGTAGCCCTCGGAGGCTCTTGAAGCGATGTAGAAGATAGAGAGGGCTGAGAATATGTTTCCCCCTAGGTCTCACAATAGGATACCTCCTCCTGTGGTCCCTTGCAGGTACCTACGTCTGTAGCTGTATCTAGCACTTGTCTAGTTGTGGTCTATCTGGTATCAACCATCTTTATCTGCATACAAATATAAATTATAAGCCAGAAAGGTCAACCCTTAAGACACTGTTCTATATCACGAGGTGAGCAAAAGAAGGATATACATTCTAACATGCCCAATATCTTCTTTCTTATCAAATGTGGTGCACAACATATTTATAAACATGACTATAATAGACATGGCTTGTAGACTCCCTAGAATAGGACGTTGTTCTGATACAAAATTTGTCACACCCCAGATTCAAGGGGTGCAACGGGCTCCTAATGCCAAAACTCAAGCTCGAGCCGACACTGCTGAACCATTTGCTACAAGAGCATGAAAGTCACACACAATCAAGAAAACAAACAAGTATATCTCAACTTAAAATTAAGCCATCGGCCGGCAAGGCCCCTATAAACAGATCCATAAAAGAAACAGCTACTCCCAAGAATTCATATAAGGAAAAAGCCAACTAGCACAGAAGTACTGATTGGGCCGTCGAGGCCACCATGATCTCTATACCAAAACCGAAAGCAAGAATATATAAATACAATACATCACACAACTGAAACGACCCCAAAAATGCCCGAAAATGTGCTTCGGAAACACCTATAATTGTAATTTCCATATATCTCAAAATCCGTGCATGATTTCGGAAATTCGACTTCATATTCTTATTCAAGGGGTAAAATTGAGTGGGAAATGGGTCTAACCCGAATTTTAGAGCAACCGTATCAAAATTCGAAAATCGCAAAAAAATGCAATTTTCAGGGTCAACTTTAAAGGGGCATATCTCTTAGCACACAAGGAACTGGAAGGGCCACTACCTATTAAATTAAATCCCTTCGAGTTATCTTTCCAATGCAATTGGTTTCACCTCATTCCGAGTTAGGATGAAGGAGTTATGACCATTTTCGT
>NC_064282.1:73044144-73058531 GCF_019186545.1 Solanum stenotomum | reverse complement strand
TTATGTAAGCGTCATTATATATATCATTTCATTAATGTGCTATCTATCGGGTATGATTATGCATTTTTCCTATGATGTCCATCTATTGTGGCATTGCATTGCATCCCATATACTTAGTACATTCAAACGTACTAATGCATACTCTATGCCTACATGATGTCACCATGTAGGGACCGGAGCACCGCTTGACCATCCTCCTCCGCGTGGCTAATACGATTTCCTATCAAGGTTATTGGTGGGTCCTCCATTCCGGGGACGTTGCTCATGATCTTTTGCTATGTATAAGACTTTTTCTTTTTAGTTATGTTTTGACTATGAGGGTGAGCCCGATAGTTTGTCTTGGCCCCCGCTAAGTACTCATGTTTAGAGGTGGTGTTGGACAAGTTGTGTATTATGCTTGAGCTTGACTCATCTATGGTATTTATGTATCATTTCTTCTTCTTTTTTTCTTGCTCCCTTAGTCTCGATTTCCCCCTTTGATTATGCTTATTGCTTATGGTCATTTTAATTGCTTCCGCGGCCAAGGATGTGTAATGATACGCTATGAGGCTTGTTTGGGGTTCCTTCGGGTTCCCCATTCGCCGGTCACGTCTAGGCCCTAGGCTTGGGTCGTGACAACAACTAACAAGCTTCAGCAAACCAACAAACTAGGCCAACATGGACATAACGTAGCTATAAACACCACACACTAGTGTGCAAGCCTCTATGAGTAGTAAATATTGGCGGGACATGGCCCTATCCTACCCATAAAAATATATATATACAACAAAAGCTAACAAACCTCCAAACTCTGGCAGCTTTGAGGAAATGTGCTAGCCAACCGGATAGAAGTCAATCTTGCTGCTGAGGAGGTCTACTGGGTCATCTGTCGGGACCTGCATGCATGAATACAGCGCCCCCAGGCAATGGGGTATCAGTATGAAATAATGTACAGAGTATGAAAGGCAATAGACTATGAGCAAGTATCCTACAACATACTTTGAATATGAAACTGACAACTCTGTTAGACAAAATTCCATATTCAGGGACTATTAGAATTGATGTAATTCCATTCCGATACTTGAAAGTCCAAAAGACATCAAAAACCACTTTTTATTAACTTTAGCCTTTCAAGAATCCAAAAAATTACAAAATTTTAAACTTTTAACTCAAAACTTGAAATAAATTTCAAAACTCATTCAAAACTGACTTGTGCAATTTTTGAGAGGCCTAAAATGGTAATTTTATGAAAATTTCAAAAAATGACCTTCCGCGTCATTACATCCTCCACAACTAAACACTATGTTTGTCCTCAAACATAAAGTAAAAAAAAGTACATGAAGCCTTCAGTATTTCAGGACATCTGGAACGCATGACAGACTATGTCTCCCAAGTCGTCTCACCAACAAAATGGTGCTTTCATTATATCTTCACTAAATCAACCACCTTAGTCATAAACATTCGGACTTGTCTATCCAAGATGGCTATAGGCTCCTCCTCAACAGACAAGTTTGTGCCCAATACATCTAAACTAAGAGAAACCATATGGGACTTATCTAGCATATACTTCTGAAGCAAAGACACATGAAACAAAGGATGCACAAGTGACAAGCTAGGTGGCAAGGCCAGCTTATATACAACCTCTCCCACTCAACTCAAAATCTCAAAAGGTCTAATGAATCTAGGGCTAAGCTTTCCTTTCTTTCCGAACCTGATCACCTTCGTGGGTGATACTGGAAACCAAACATTATCACCATCCATAAACACTAGCTCTCGAACTCTATAATCTGCATAACACTCCTATCTACTCAAAGTTACTAATAGTCTACCCTGAATCATACGGACCTTCTCCGCAACATCTCTAAGGAAGTTTTATCCAAAGATTCTATCTCAGCCCATAAATCCTTATGAGCTAACTCGATCGGTAAGTGACTAGACTTTACTAACACTAGCTAGTACCGACACATCCCAATAAAAGTCTTAAAAGTTGTTGATAGGCCCACAAGGCATCTTCAAACTTACTTGACCAATCCGGCCGGTTGGCATTCACCCTCTTCGCCAAAAATATATTTTATTTACAATTTGATAACTCCACTTGCCAATGGTTTGGGGATGATAGGGATTGGCCACCTTATTGTAACACCCTATATCCGAAATAGACCAGATTGTAGATTTCAGAAGCTACAAATAGCACCGATGGGCACCACCAACGGACCGTAGGTGACCCACGGTCCATGCTGGTGGTCCGTGGATGGTCACTGTAGCCCTTGCAGAAACACTCCCAAAATTCAGTTTAGGGGTCGACCCATGGACCGTGTATCAGACTCCCAAGACCAGCCTCCAGTCGCGAACGACGGTTTACCAGCACGGACCATTAGTCAATCAACGGTCCGTCTGTCCCGTCCGTCGGTGACCATGATAGCTTTTAAGTCAGGGGTCTTTTGGTGTTTTCCTTATGTGTTGGACCCCTAAGCTACTTCATTTAACTCCTAAATTACATGGTTTTGGTCAGTTTTAGCATAGAAACATAACTTGAACTTTCCTAAGTCAAATCTTTTATCAAAACATAGAAACCTAAAGTGTAGAGAGAAGAAAAAGGCAACCAAACCGTAGTTCAAGAATGCAACAAGGTTCCATCAGTTTCTGCCCCAAAATCGAAAGATTTCTCCGTGGAATTCGTCACCAGGTATGCGGGATTTAACTAGCGGGTTTCTTTCATCCATTAGGTCCCTAGTTTTCAACCATATTCTTGATTCCCTTATTATTATATAGACTTAGGCTTTCTTGAATGTTAGAATTGTTGGTTTTCCAGTAATTAGAATTAACCAAATCATGTTATATCATTATAATATTGTTTTGCCGAGATTCATGCATAAACTCTGAACCCTAGCTATGTAGTTCTTTTAGTTCATGAATTACACATGCTAGGTCAGTAAATTTCGTTATATATAAGCATGCCTCAGAATTCAAATGTATTATTATCAGTATATAAGCGTTGCATTGTCAGTTTACATGTCAATTTAGAGCTATCTAGTTATATATTATTTCAGTCACAAATGTTAATTACTTAATCATATTGGAAGTTTAATACCGAGTGGACTAGGGTCAGTCACCCTTATGTCCCAAAACTACGTGCCCCGTAGGTTATAAGTCCCCTATGTGGGCATCATTTTAATGATCACGCCAGCATGCCTCTATATATGTGGCAGGGTATATTGGGTCCTCTCGATGGAGCGTATAGATTCGACTCCACATTTAGCTCATGTGGTTTTATGTCGGTTATTAGTATCTCCCTTACAATTCAGTCAAACTCTATTGCATTGACCATGTTATTAGTATAGTTCAGTATTTAGGCTGAGATCAGTTTCCGATCTTCAGTTCAACATCATCAGTGGTGAGTCCTCATTCCTCGAAGACTAGTGATATGACTATCTTTATCGCTTTTAGCTTTAGTTCCAGTGTTTCTAGATCTAGTTGCGGCATGTCCCAAAATTTCTAGTCAGTAGAGGCTTTACCTCAGACATTGTTAGTTTTGACTTTAGTGTTAGAGTTTGATTTTTCTATTGTATTTCAAACTCTCTGTTTTCATATAATCAGATTTAGTATATGGGTATTCCCCATCATTTCAATTCATTATGATTTAGCTTCCACACAGTTTTATTGCTCAGTTATATTTAGTATGCTCATGTTTATGCCAACAGGGTTATCTTGAGCTCGATCATGATCCTACGTCCCATGTTGGGTCCAGGGGGTAGCCTCGGGGCATGACAAACTTGGTATCAGAGCACTAGGTTTAAGAATCATAGGATGTCTGAAAATCTGCATTAAATAGAGTCATTTTCATGGTTGTGAAGCGCAACACATCTAATGAGAAGGAGGTTGCTAAGTGTTTCAGGAAAAACTTCTATTTCTTTGTTACTCTTATCGTGCGTAAGGTATGATCTAAATCCTCACTCTGACTCATCGTTTTGTGTTTTAGATCATGCCTCCTCACAGAACTTATGGAAGGAATGTGAATCCCATGAATGCAAACACAGCTCCTCAAGTCCCAGATAACAAAGTTTCGAATTTTGAATTTCGGAACGCTATTCAGTTGTTGGCTCAGAGTGTAACCAACCAGAACAATCAGCAGGCTCCAGTTCTGGTAAATGCTAATGTTGGGTCAGCAACAACTAGAGTTCGTGACTTTGTTAGGATGAATCCACCTGAGTTCTTAGGATCGCAAATTGGTGAGGATCCCCAAAGCTTCATTGATGAGGTCAAGAAGATCTTTAGAATAATGCAGGTAACTGGAAATGATCGGGTTGAGTTGGCATCTTACCAACTTAAGGATGTAGCTCATATCTGGTATACTCAGTGGAAGGAGAGCACGAGTACCGATGCAACTCTTATTACTTGGGTTTGCTTTAGTGAGACCTTTCTGGATAGGTTTTCCCCAAGAGAGTTGAGGGAGGCAAAACCTCAGGAGTTTATGAATTTAGGTAGGGATCTATGACGGTCCAAGAGTATGGACTCAAGTTCACCCAAGTCTTCAGGTATGCTCCACACATGGTTGCTGACTCTAAGGCTCAAATGAATAAGTTCATGTATGGGGTATCCAATCTAGTGAAGACAGAGTGTAGGAATGCCATGTTACTTGAAGATATGAACATCTCTAGGCTCACGACTCATGCTCATCAGGTTGAGGGTGATAATCTTAGGGAACAGACCAAGGAGAATAAGAAAGCAAGGACAGGAAACTATGACTATTCTCAACAGAAATTGGGTGATGGAAATTGCTTGCACTATTAGCAGAAATATTCAACTCCAACACTTTCATCAACTAGTGTTCCATCTCAAAGTTTCTTAATGATTAGAAAGGTAGGGCACCAGACTCTAAGACTCAAAGTAGTGTTTCAGGCACCAAAACCTACCCAACTTTCTGTAAGTGTGGTAAGAACCATCCGGGCGAGTGCCTTGCAGGAAAGGAAGGATGATTTGGGTGCGGTCAGTCTGGGTACAGGTTGAAGGATTGTCCTTATAAATAAGGTTAAGGAGGTAACAATGGTAGAGCTCAGTCTACAACTTCAGTAGAACCAGTAGGTCACCCGACTCAGCAGGGTAACTCATCTGGTACAGGTGGCCAACAGCACCAAAACAGGTTGTATGCTCTTCAGGCTCGCCAGAATCAAGAAGATTCTCTTGATGTAGTCACTAGTACGTTACGAGTCATTGACCTTGATGATTATGCATTGTTAGATCCAAGGGTTACTTTGTCTTTTGTAACTCCTTATATAGTAGTCAACTTTAATGTTAGTCCATAAACTCTCTCAAAACCTTTCTCAGTCTCTACTCTAGTCGGTGACCCAGTTATAACTAGACGAGTATACATAAATTGCCCTCTCACAGTCTCCTAGAAAATCACCTCAGCAGAACTTGTAGAGTTAGAAATGGTATATTTTGATATCATTTTAGGCATGGATTGGTTACATTCCTATTATGCCTCAGTCGATTGTAGAACTAGGATTGTACGTTTTCAGTTTCTAGACGAACCAATCCTAGAATGGAAGGGTAGTAGATAAGCGCTTATGGCTTGATTCATTTCTAACCTTAAGGTCAGAAAGATGATTTCTAAGGGGTATCTCTATCATCTACTTCAGATTAAGGATTCAAGATCTGAAACCCTAACTCTTGAGTCATTTCTAGTAGTCAATGAGTTTCCCGAAGTATTTCTAGAAGATCTTCCCGGAGTTCCTCCTGAAAGGGAAATCGACTTTGGAATTGATCTCCTTCAAGATACCCAACCTATCTCTATTCATCCTTACAAAAAGGCACCAGCCGAGCTTAAGAAATTGAAAGAGCAATTGAAAGACTTTTAGATAAAGGCTTCATCAGACCTAGTATTTAGCCATGGGGTGCGTCAATATTGTTCGTGAAGAAGAAAGATGGTTCTCTCAGAATGTGCATTGACTATAGGCAGTTGAAAAAGGTCACAATCAAGAATAAGTATCCCATCCCCTGGATTGATGATTTGTTTAACCAACTTCACGGTGCTAGTCATTTCTCAAAGATAAACCTCAGATCGAGTTATCATTAGCTCAAAGTCAGAGATAGTGACATTTTGAAGACAACCTTCAAAACTCGGTATGGTCATTATGAATTTGTTGTTATGTCATTTGGACTAACCAATGCTCCTGCAACTTTCATGGATTTGATGAACAGAGTATTCAAGCAGTACTTTGACTTGTTTGTTATCGTCTTTATTGATGATATCCTCATTTACTCTAGGAATGAGGAAGAACATGTGAATCATTTGAGGGTTGTTCTGCAAACTCTCAAAGATCGCCAGTTATTCGCTCAGTTTAGCAAGCACGAGTTTTGGTTGCAATTCGTCGCTTTCCTTGGGCATATTATGTCTAGTGAAGGGATCTGAATGGATTCTCAAAAGATAGAAGCAGTGAAACAATGGCCAAAACCTACCTCTCCTACAGATAGCAGAAGTTCTTGGGTCTAGCGGGATATTATAGAAGGTTCGTGGAATGCTTTTCATCCATAGCCTCTCAATTGACTAAGTTGAATAAGAAGAAAGTTGAGTTTCAGTGGTCAGATGATTGTTAGAAAAGCATTGCAGAATTGAAAACTAGGTTGACTACAACTCCTCTTTTGACTCTACCAAAGGGGTCAGATGGTTATGTTATATATTGTGATGCATCCAGAGTCAGCCTAGGTTGTGTGTTAATATAGCGAGGTAAGGTTATAGAGTATTCTTCTAGACAACTTAAGGTGCATGAGAAGAACTATCCAACTCATGACCTCGAGCTTGCAGCAATGGTGTTTGCACTTAAGATTTGGAGACACTACTTGTATGGTGTTCATGTAGATGTGTTCACAGACCATAAGAGCCTTCAGTATGTGTTCAGCCAAAAAGAGTTGAATCTACGCCAGAGGAGATGGTTTGATATCCAAAAAGATTATGATATGAGTCTGCATCACCATCTTGGTAAGGCCGATATAGTAGCAGATGCTCTTAGCAGACTATCTATGGGTAGTGTAGCACATATTGAGGAAGAAAGAAAGGAACTAGCAAGAGATGTTCACACTCTTGCTCGGTTAGGAGTTCGTCTTATATGCATATCAGATGGTGGTGTAACAGTTCAAAATGGGTCAGAATCTTCATTAGTAGTGGAGGTTAAGGAAAAGAAAAACATTGATCGGATATTGCTTCAACTTAAGGGGTGCAGTCCATCAACAAAGAGTTGAAGTTTTCTCCCAAGGGGGAGATGGTGTGCTTCGCTGTTACGGTCGACTATGTGTTCCTGAGGTAGGCGAGTTGAAACAATAAATTCTTGCAGAAGCCCATAACTCCATATATTTTATTTATCCAGGCTCCACTAAGATGTACCGTGATCAGCGGGAAGTCTTTTGGTGGAATGCCATCAAAAGAGATATAGCGGATTTTGTGGCTAAGTGCCCCACATGTCAGCAAGTCAAGGTAGAACATCAGAAACTAGTGGGTATGACTCAAGAGATCAACATTTCTACTTGGAAGTGGGAACTGATCAACATGGAATTGATCACACATTTACCTCGTACGAGTAGACAGTATGACTCCATTTGGGTAATAGTTGATAGAGTTACTAAGTCTTCACACTTTTTGGCAATCAGGACTATAGATTCGGCGGAGGACTACGCCAAACATTACATTAATGAGATAGTTAGGTTGCATGGGGTTCCTTTGTCTATCATTTCTGACAGAGGTCCTTAGTTTAGCTCTCATTTCTAGAAGTCATTCCAGAATTTTAGCATAGCATTTCATACGCAGAAGGATGGTCAGGTATAGCTTACTATTTTGACCTTAGAGGACATGTTAAGAGCTTTTGTGATCGATTTCAAGGGTAGTTGGGATGATCATCTTCCTCTTATAGAGTTCGCCTATAATAATAGTTACCATTCCAGCATTCAGATGGCCCCTTATGAATCATTGTATGGGCGTAGAAGTAGATCTCATGTTGGTTGGTTTGAAGTGGGTGAAGCAGCCTTCATAGGGCCAGATTCAATTCATGTTGCTATGGAGAAAGTGCAACTCATTAGAGATAGACTTAAGACAGCCCAGAGTTGCTAGAAATCCTATGCAGATGTAAGGAGAAGGGAACTAGAGTTCCAAGTTGATGATTGGGTTTTCCTGAAATTGTCGCCTATGAAAGGGGTGATGAGATTTGGCAAGAAAAGGAAGCTCAGTTCTAGATATGTAGGCCCTTATAAGATCTTGAAAAGGGTTAGTAAAGTGGCTTATGAGTTAGAGTTTCCAACAGAGCTAGCAGCAGTGCATTCGGTTTTCCACATTTCGTTGTTGAAGAAGTGTGTGAGTGACCCAGGGTCTATTGTGCCTTTGGAAAGTGTGGCTGTGAAGGATAGTCTCACTTATGAAGAGGTACCAGTTGAAATCCTTGATCGTCAAGTTCGAAGGTTGAGAAACAAAGAAGTCGCTTCAATCAAGGTTTTGTGGAAGAGTCAGTCGGTAGAGGGAGCTACTTGGGAAGCAGAAGCAGCCATAAAGGCCAAGTATCCTCACCTCTTTCCTTCCAATTCCATTCCAGCTTGAGGTAACAGTTACTCTTCAGTTTTTCAGTCATTCATGTATAGCTTCAGTCTAAGTATCATGTTCCTTCAGTTTGTACTTGCATTTTCAGCATATTTGCATGTTCTTGGAACTTAGTTCAGTCAGAAATCAGTTTTCGGTGTTTAGTGGTAGGGTTATCACTCTTTCCCTCTATCCCCAGCTAGTTTAGTCTCCATTCGAGGACAAATGTTTCCAAGGGGGAGATAATGCAACACCCCGTATCCGAAAACAGACCAGATTGCAGATTTTAGAATCTACAGGTGCCACCGACTGGCACCACCTACGTACCGTAGGGTGACCCATGGTCTATGCTCGTGGTCCATGGATGGTCACTGTAGCCCTCCCCAGTAATAGTCCCAAAATTTAGTCTAAGGGTCGACCCACAGCCGGACCCATGGACCTTAAGTAAGACCACGGACCGTGGTCCACGTCCGTGGATCAGACCCCCAAGAACTAGCCTCCAGTCGCGAACGACAGTTGACCAGCACATACCGTCAGTCAATCGATGGTCCGTTGGTCCCGTCCGTCGGTATCCCCAACAGCTTTTATGTCAGGGCTCTTTTGGTCTTTTCATTATGCGTTGGACCCTAAACTACATCGTTTAAGCTCTAAACTACATGGTTTTGTTCAGTTTTATCCTAGAAACATAACTAGAACTTACCTAAGTCAAATCTTTAATCAAAACGTAGAAACTTAGGGTGTAGAGAGAAGAAAAAGGAGCCCAAACCTAGTTCAAGAACGCAACAAGGTTCTATCAGTTTCAGCCCCGAAATCGAAAGATTTATCCGTGGAATTCGTCACCAGGTATGTGGGTTCCTTTCACCCATTAGGTCCCTAGTTTTAAGTCAGAAACAACGAGCTCCGGCGTAGTATAAAGGTTCTTGGGGTTGGTTGAAGACAAACCTCAACATATAGTTTGATTAATTTTTATACCATTATAGCTCTTTGTTCTTGATTCTTTAATTATCGCGAATATTAATTTGAGCAACATTTGATCTCAT
Organism: Solanum stenotomum; assembly: GCF_019186545.1. NCBI lineage: Eukaryota > Viridiplantae > Streptophyta > Magnoliopsida > Solanales > Solanaceae > Solanum > Solanum stenotomum. The sequence continues at coordinate 73,048,952 of NC_064282.1, read as the reverse complement.
TTATGCATCTTTGTCTACAGCCTGTTCGATTTGCATGAATACTACCTGTTAGTTCTTGGTTCTCTAGAAAATCATATTTGGTTTATGATTTCTCTATTCAAGTGCTCGATCGTTGCTGCCACTTGTGACTAATTTGTTCTAAATCTGTGAAAACCAAATTTCAACTGGTAGGCTGCTTATTACTTTGTTTATATATGATAGAGTTATTACTTCGTGAATTATCTTTGTCTAAATTCCTCCCTGTAAATCGTAATTTTATCTTAGTGAATTAAGAACCAGTGTTATCTTTGCTTAATGGCGCCTTAATATATGTGGATTCATTAATTTGTTAATTAGGGAATCATATTTGCTAGGATCCCTTAAAGATGTTAATTGCCTAGTCAAATTGCCCATTTACTGTTGTTTAGACTTCCATATTCTATTAACCTTTATTGATTTGCGTAATTAGCTTGGTGTAAATTGTTGGTCCCTCTGCCTATGGTAAGTCTAAATTATGGGTTAAAGCATGTATTATTTATTTTCCTTATAAATTTTAATGGTAATTTTTTATTTATTAATTCATAATGCTGAATATTGATCCCTCCTTCCATTAATATTTATCTTGACTAATTTTTACTTGTTTATTTATAGCAATCTTGACTAAGGTAATTATTGCTTTTATGTGATGGCCGGTGCTTACTTTATTATGGCAACCTTTAATTATTTCCTTGTCTTGTTTAGTTGCTCATATATTTGGTAAAAAAAATTAATGAATCAGATTTGACTATTTTAAAATAAGGAAAATACTAATTGATCCCGTTTAATTCTTTTTCCTTATTTGCTTGTCTTTTAGAGACTATAAAAAGGACTCTTCCTCTCATTACCTACACATTCTGACATTGGTCACACCTTACTCTTGAATACTTAAAAAAAATATTGCTCTACTCTTAAAAGAATTAAGATTCCGGTGAACATTCGAAGTGCTTCCTTACTCAATTTTGCTGTGTTCGGGTCTAGCATCGAATCAAATTGGGTCTTCATTGCTGATAGATAATTCTGCATAACTGGTTAGTTCCTTTCACTAGTTTAAGTTTTTGTATTGTTCATATTATGTGTATGTTTGAAATAATAAAGGAAACGTCCGGGTTAGTTTCTTTCTCCCTCTTTTATGATGACTATTTTTGTTGAGTTTATCATTTGTTTGAGTGTGAATGTTTTCTTCATGAATTAATTTGTATTCGTAGCTTCTTCCCGTTAAATAAATTTTGTTGTATTGTATGTTGGTGCTGCTTTATCTCCTTTATTTAGCAGGTTATATAAGTTCAGGAGTTCGAAGAGTCGCCTGGGGAAGGGATATTGATTTGGAGCTCTACCTTTTTTTGTCTTAATATTTGTCTTTTGATTATTATTGTGATTTTGTAATAATTTGTATAAACTCTAACTCTACTATATATGAAGGAATTTGGGGGAATTGTCTAAGGAGGNGGGGGGCGGTATACGTGCTAATTGTTCTTCTTTTTACTTAGTTATGTCTATTTGTGTTTGAGTGCTACTTAATCGTATATCATGAGTTGGTGCAAAATTTCTAAACATGTCTTTTAAAATCATTATTTGTTTATAACCTTGGCTCACTATAAAATCTATAGGCTTAATGTCAAAATCAATTTCTAAAATCGGTGAATTTGTTTCATGCTAGTCTTGTGAGTTAATTATCCTAACTAACCGGTTGGTATCAACTTCAGTGTAGTAATTAATCAATTCCTGTAATTAAAAAATGTTAATTGATATATTTTGTATGTTGATCACCTAGAAATCATGCCTATAGGAGCTTTAATATTTTAATCTATCAATCACTTAGAAATTATGTATATAGGTTTATTAATCAATTTTCAGCATGTCATTAAAATTTGAAATTGTAAATCAATGTTAAGAACTTAATAAATTAGACTACTTATATGTCTGTTGTAAATTCGATGTGTTTGTGAATCAATAAAGAAAATTTCCAGCATGTTTCATCACTTAGATATCTTGTCTATAGGATCTTAATATTCCAGCATGATGAATTCTTATTTCTGATAACTTCCAGTATTTTAAAGAACTGAAACAAACCTGCTATGAATATTTTCTACACATGTTAATATTTTCTGCATCTGTAACTTATTTTTGCCACGTAAAAATAAAATTAACAAACTATTTCTAGCATGTTAGAACTACTCAAAATAATTTGCTTTCATTAAATATTGCACAAAAGTTATTTTTTCTGCATTTGAACATGGTCTTGCCACTTAAACCAATCATTGTTCTACATGTCTTTCTAAAATAATTACTTTGAAACCTGCCCAAAAAATGTCATTTAGTTTGTGCATTATATAAGTTGCCCTGCTATGTAAAATTAATAAATAATTATTTTCTGCATATATCTTAAAATCCGCTATTTTAAATTTGCTGTCTTAATTAAACTCTGCCCTAAATTCTGATTTCTATATTGTGAACAACTGTTTGGCCACTTGAAAGTAACTAATAATTTTATCTTGCACTTATCATATTTTGCCCTCTAAATTGAATAATGTTTTGTTATAATTTTGTACGCACACACTTAGCATGAAATCCTTTCACATTACTTGTGTTTGTCGGCATGTATATTAAAATTTAGAGGCCAATATGAGATCTGTGTGCTAAATGCTCGTTCTACTTGTTTGACTTGGTGTCTAGGAGGCCTTTAGGAGCCTATATTTTATTTTTGTCTAAAACCTCCCTACTAGTAGTCCAATGCCTCCTGGACATTAAGCGGGGGGTGCTACGCACCTTTTAGGACGAAATGCATGCGGAAGGTAGGGTAGGGGTAGTTAGGCCCTATGGAGATGATGACATTGCCTCGAGCCGTAAACGACCAACATTTGTTTTGTCTGTCCCTATATAGAAGCCGAAAGCTAATCTGTAAAGTATGTCAGTTTCCATGGTCTCTCTTCCCTTTTCCCTTTTTATTTGTTATAATAATATTTATTTGGGGTAGTTTAATAAATAATTAAAATTGTTTCACCTATCTAATTGTGTCGTTTCTGTCTCCTCACTCCCCTCTTTATTAATTGTTTAATGTTTATTTATTGTTTGTTATATCACCTAGTTTTGCATGGTTAACTAATTAATTAAAATAATTAAAGTGACCTTAATTTTTTAATGATAGTTATGACCTAGCAAGCATGTTTAATTTAAATAACCAATAAATGAAGTGACCTTAATTGCTACTTGTAACCCCCACATAAATTGCATGAGATACCACCGGGACCCACAGTTGTGGACCTCGAGGGATGCTTAACACTTTCCCCTTGAGGTAACTTGAACCNGGTGTCCTCATCAATCAACCGGAAGCTAGGGGCAACCGATTTGGACTTGCCCCGTTTCGAGTAGGTGACCATCTTCTTGGGTGCCATCGTACCTGCAGGAATGTCATTAGTGCCAAAACTAACCATATGCAACAAAAGAACTCATATAGAGTTGGTAAGAACCCAGACTATGTCAAAAAAAAATTTTGACAGATGCTACAGAAGTCATCCACTGAGGAGACCTACGGTCCGTGGATCTCTTCCGTGGATCAGGGTGCCTGAAATATAGGTTGCAGATGAAAACCACGGAAGTACAGAACAGTCCGTAGATAGATCTACGGACCATAGTCCACATCCGTGGTTTTACACTTGGTGAAAATTTGCAGGTGCATCAAATGACGAACCCCATCTACGGTTCGTAGATGGATCTACGGTCCGTAGACGGGGTATCGTGGAAGCAAACAGTGCCAGGTATCATATATTTTTCGCTTTTGGTTTCAATATTAACATAACCTAATCATGCATATACACAATTGAAATATGCTAGTTCGTCATTCTTAAGATTCCTACCGATTATTATACCCAACACTTTAGACTAGATGTAGAACCCTAAGTTGAAACTAGCACGTAGTATTTACGATCACATAAACTCACATCACAATTAAAGCTATACAATCACTATCTATCATTCCAAGGGCATTGTACTATTCAAGTTTATCATGCAATTTCATCTAACAATTACCCAAGGTCAAGACCCACTCCCGACCCTCTATATTCAATCTATGAATTGAAATTCAAAGTAAAGAGAAAGTCTATTACCTTACAAGCAACAAGGAGTGGGGTGATTGCGTGATGACACTATGATTTAGCAAGACCACGGAGTCACCTTTTCGTCACTGACCAAACACCGTACCCTTTTTATCAGATTATGGAGTGGGTTGATTATGGTATGGAAAGGGTGTTGGGAATATATGGAAGGGAGGATATTATGTGGTGATTATGGAGTGATTTGGGGAGTTTAAAGAGTGGGCGAAACGGTTGTGGGAGTAATGGAGGGAAGGGAAATGATTTGAAACAATGGGGGTTTTAAGTAATGGTGGTCCGGGTCGGGTCAGTTAACTGTAAGGTGTGGACTCACGAGACCCCGTCTACGGTCCGTGAGTCTATCTACGGTCCGTAGATCACAATTACACTAAGACAATGTTAGGGACTTACCTGGGATCTACGGATACCATTGACGGTCCGTGGATAGATCGACGGACCGTCGATGAGTTCCGTAGACCTCTGCACCAGACCATTTTCTGCAGATTTCTTACATGGTGTACCTGCACATGAAGCAACCAATAGGCTTTTTTTTTACATTTTCTGGACACTTTTTAGACACGGACCCTATATTACTTCTAGCCAACACTAAGAACTAAAATACTGAAACCCCTACCTACATCGATACAAAAAATGCAAGTAATCAAAGAAAGCTAAAATACATAATGTAAAACAGAACCCTAT
>NC_064282.1:72962970-73044044 GCF_019186545.1 Solanum stenotomum | reverse complement strand
TCACGCTTAGATCGATTCCCGATCTTCTGTTCAGTAGAAACAGTTGGTGAGTCCTCATTCTTCGGGGACAATAGTCATGAGTTTCTTTTCAGTGTTTTAGTCTTTAGTTTCAGTTTTGCTAGACTTAGCTGGGCCTGTCCCAGCATTTCTAGTCAGTTAGAGGCTATTTTCAGACATAGTTAGATTCAGCTTAGTATTTGAGTTTGATAAACTCTCAGATTTGATATATTCAGTTATAGTATATGGGCATTCCCCATATTTTCAGATTTATTATGATTTAGCTTCCGCATCAGTTTATTATCTTTAGTATGCTCATGATCATGCCAGCAGGGTTAGTTTGGGATCACTTGTGGTCCTAGGTCCCGTGTCCGCGTCTCGGGGGTAGCTCGAGGCGTGACAATGATACCTTTCCTATATATAATGTATCATGATACCTTTTTTATACAAAATATATCATGATACAGTAGATACATTAAAGAAATTACATACGTTTTTCATACTTTATGTTTTGATGATTATCCTTCAACAACAACCTTTCATTGGAAGAAGAAATACATTGATACACTTATCGTTAATAATATTTACCTGAGATGAATAATGCCAAAATAGTGTGAATTTAGGGAAATCTATAATTTGAACTTGAAGAAATTAAAATTAAATTGTGCTAAATTGGTAGAGTAATGTCGTGGGAGAGAACCTCAATAATATAGGCGATACATTTTATTTTGTCAAAATACAATTTCTAATTATGTGTGAAATAGGGAATAGGGTATAATCATTTAAATTTGATAGCTTTGTTAGGTAATTATTTTAATGTAGGATTTTAAGGAGTAAATATAGGTCTTATGTTTTTCTAGTTGTGTCGATATTCCAATAATTATTGGGTCAGGTCCACCAATAATATGATTAGCCTATTAGTGATCCTTAACCCTAACCTTAAGTGTATAAATACACCATCATAGGTGTAGAAAATGAGGGTTTCTTTCCACCACATTAAACGGCTAGGGTTATCTATGTAAAACACAAACGAATCTTCTACTTCTTCTGAGGACATAGGACTCTGGATAAAGGAAATTCATCTAATTTGTGTCGATATTCAATGAACAACAACACAAAGTTTGATAGTTATATATTCACTTCCAGAGAAAATAAACTTGTAAGTGGCCTAAACTAATATTTACCAATTGAATACTTCAAAAACAAATAAAATTTGCTTTACTAATTAGATGGTCATCCAAGAAATTAAATTCATGAAAATAACAAAGGACTGTCGATTTTCCGTTGTTGAAAATCAATGTCCAAATAATGATTATTTAACTTCAGTTCAATTGTTTGTCTTATATAATTTGAAAATAAAAACAAAATCTTTGCTAACTTAAATTATTTATTGGAGCGGGTAGCCAATCATATATAGATAGACAAGGACACAAACAAATTTACAGTGGAATAGATTTTGATTCTAAAATGTTAAAAAATATTTTTTTGTTAAGAAGATAATTTTTTTATTCCTTATTTTTATAATTTTTTTTCAAGAGTTACAAGACGTAGTCTATATAATTCGTGTAAAAAAAAACAACATTAAATAAATTGAGAAGAATTTTTTTTTTGACATTGGTATAACTTGTAATAAATCATACCAAACACAAGGTGTAAAATAATCACATCATCCTTGCTCCATTTGAATCTACAGAAAGATTTTAATAAGTAATAAATTTCACATAATATTTATCCAATTTAGACTATGAAGATTATTGTTTTCATACCATATGAAAGTGATAATAAATACACAATTTTTTTCACTTTAGATATGAAAGGAAAATCTTATTTATATTTCTAGAAAATAATTGATGTGCAACATATTCTCTCTCATTTCTTGTTTATCTAAAATAAGGAAAAAATGACACCCCCTCTTAATCACATTTTTTTGTTTGATTATACATTTATGTATGGACTTTTATCAATCTTTGCTACTGTAACGATCTGATCCATCGTTATTCAAAAGACACCTTGTGCAGAATCTCAAAAATTCTTAAAATATGGTACAAATTAAAAATATGTGTTATACAAAAAAAATTCAAGAATTTTAATGGATCCATATTGACGCCAGCCCACTATAATGGAAAGTCTCCTACTAAAGCAGCACCACATAGTGCCTACATGGTCGCTATAGCTGGGTTTGAAAAATCAGACCCTAGAAAACACGATGAATTTTATCTTTCCTCCCACTTTTCATTGAAAAAATAGAAAAGGGTTACTGCAAAATTCTCCTAAGCCACTCTAAGCTCAGGAACAATGGAGGGGAGGGACTTCAATCAAAACAAGGTTAAAATCCATGAATTCTCGATCTACGTCAATCAGGGTTAGAAGTTTGTATCTACAGTTCTTCGATAGTTGCTTGGAGTACAGGTTTTCTAGGTTTTAATCATAAGTGAGTAGTTAGACCTGTGTTTTTTTAATATAATATGTTGTAGTTTGTCAGTAGATTGTATGTATAAGCCTTCAGACACAAAGTCTATATGTTGGAATTTGTGGGTAGTTGTAGGTTAGATTAATGATTGATTTACTTGGTTAATATGGATCTTATGATGAATGATGGGTTTTATCCTATAATAGATGATTATAGTTGATCATATGTTCAATGGGGAATAATTTGGGAAATGGTCTTTTTGGGTAAGTGATGGTTCTTTATATTTCCGTTTATGTGATATGTGCTTGTTAAAAGTTTTGATAGTATTGCATGCATGGTATATGATTTTAGAAAAGGAAAGAACATCATCTGAATGATGAATATTTTCAATAGTATGCAATGATATGATTACTTTGGATTACAACTGTATTTTTTATTCATTATGATTATGATGTATGATTGATGCTGACTCGGCTACCATTTCTAGTAAAAATATTTCCCACGATTGGCTAAAATACCATGTTTGGTATATACTAACGGTTGGCTAGGCACCATGCCTAGTATGTGGATATCCATAATTATTGTCTGGTGTACCACACCAATACGTACAAACGATTGACATGGGTACCATGTCAGGTGCACTAATAGTTTGTGTGTCGATATCCATGAGAGAACCAAGTTTACTTCTTAATGATGTGATTATTAATTTTTTTGTTTTTTGAGTGGGCCAGTCTTATTTATTTTGTTATATTTAGCGTATGTTGGTCCTTGAGTTGGTAGGTGGTCATATTTAAATGCTTCGGTAGTTCTCTTATAGAGTAGGGTGCATACTAAATGTTGTAGTGATGTTTGAGGTATCCTTAGAGGTCGGGATATTTGAATGGTGTGATGATTCAGTTATAAGTTGTTGTAGAGTTTTGGATCGTGTGAATGGTGAATGCTTAGTCTAGGTGAGGACTCGGAGTCATGGTTATGTTTCTGATTGTGATTATAATTGTATGTTATCTTTTTTATTAAAATTTGTAAGTACTAGGAGTTGAGTAGTGGCCTAGTATTCAAGATATCTCTATTTGACAGAAGGGGTTAGGTTATGATCTAATAAGCTGGTGGAATGAACTAGATGGTGGAGTTGGAAGTGCAAGATGGTGGATGACTTGAGATAGAGTGTATGGGTTCCAAGGTAATGCTACTGGTAGTGAGAGGGGTGACTAAATAGATGGGGAACAATCTATACTAAGAATTATATCATGGAACACAATCGAAAAGAAAGTAGATTGTAGCCTACCTCGTAGCCGATCACGTGCACTCTCAATCCGCTGAATTGAAGCCCCCCCCCCCCCTTTAAGGAAATTATTTTCCTCAAGTACCCGATGTTAATGGTAAATATTATCCCCGAATAGCGTGGTCTTACTCATTGATGTATCGATACCTAAAGAAAGTAGTGTCAGCTAACACCTTAGTTTATAAATCTGCAAGATTGTCACAAATCTTAACACAAATAACATTATTGGTATACCAGTTATCAGTATGATATCACAATATTGTGTTTTTTTCCCATGAGTTTGAGTTTGTTGTTTTAATAACGATTTTTTATTCAACCGTTTTATTGGTGCTATCACAATTAATTTAAATTAGAAAAATAATTTCTCTAAATAAAGTGTTTGATAGTAAAATCAATTCACTTTCTCACTAGTTGAACCTTAACTTTTTCACTTCAACCTCCAAAGTAGAATTAGCAAGCAATATGATTTTCTTTTCTCACTTTCATAAAATATCATAAAATTTTATTTATCTACCCCAATGAAACTTTTAAGTATAGCATAATATTTTTTCTCATAAAACAAGCCACCAAATTTCGTACCAAGTAAATTAACTTGATTTGCTTGTATATGCTATACTTTATACATAATATCATATATAGTGCAATTAGTCACATATCTCATATTTTTTATTGGGCTAGCAAACTACTTCTTTCTTTGTCACACAATTTTCATAATTGAATCGAAAGAAGTTGCAAGACTCACACAACCAATAAGATTGTATTTCACAATGTTTTCAACAATTTGTGACTTGACAATGAAAATTCCATCACATGTTTTATGATATTCCTTTCATTCCAAGAATGAAATTTATCTCACCAAAACATTTCATGTTAAATGACTACTCAACATACTTTTCATATTTTATTTATAACTCTCATGTTTTAGCCAAAAATTAACTCATTATAGCCAAAAAAAAACATGTGATTTATTTCATAATAAATATATGCACTTGTAATACCCTTTTTAAAGAATTTCTTAAAGACGCAAAAATGAATTTTTTTAACAATGACTTTTTTCCTCATTTCATGAGCCCCCAATATTTAAGATTTTAAATATCATTTTTTCATGAAAAGTAAAATCACTTTATTCATGAAAATACGAGGTAAAAAGTTTTTCTTTGCCTTTACCTTTTCTCCACTTGAAGTGAGCAAGTAGAAAAATATTTTACCCATTGTTCTGTTCTCTTCCATCTCTTGAAGAGAGTGACGTTTGAGCGGAATGATATTGAGATCTCTTTCATGATATCCACACTTTTTCAAACAAACACAAAACATGAATCTCCTTAAAATTGTTGGAGTAATATACAACAAATATAATAAATTATAGTTGAAATAAAATGAATAAACAAATCTTTAGGCTGAGGCACGAATATCTCGCTCTCTTTAAGGAGATTCAAGCCCACAACGGCATAATCTATACCAATCCAGCAGTATATCTCTTAAGTTGTCCCCTCCATGATACTACAACCCAACAATGTGTAACCTCAAACAACTCTAGATTAGTTGAAGAGTCCAAAGCTCCACATAAAAACACCTTCCTTCAACATATAATTATGCTTTTTTGTATAGTGAATATAGTTGGAGACATAGTATACTCTCTCTTTCACTGCACTATTCTCAATATAAATACAATACAATACGACTCATCTGTTTCGATATATATTTTCTTGTATACATCTTGTTGTATCTACTTCTATCCAACACAAGGAAGACTACCATATTTATAGGTGATGAATTCTTCCTTGCAATCAATAGGAAGATAGTGGATAGTAAATTTTACAAATGAATAGCCCAAGTGTTACATAAGTTACAATGCATTACGATAGAATAATGTGTGAAATAAAGAATTGGTGGTTACATAATTTTCTAACAACTAATGGCCACTTTCTTCCACAATTGATGAGAGTAAAGAGGCACAAATGTAATGTCCACTAATAGACATACCATGATATATAATGTGACATGCAATATATTTTCATTAATATTAAAAGCTCATACCAATATATATAAATATATATGCCTAATCTTTAGTTTCATATACCCGGAAAATGTATCCATGCTATATTGTATCAAACTATTGTGTAAGCAATAGCGGTCTAATTTTTTCTTTGTTTCTAGATGTTGTAATTTAGTTGTTGTAGCGTTCAATGCATGCTTACTAAATATAGAATATTTAATAATAGAAGTGTAACTGTATGTATGTATATATTTTAATAAGCGGGTTATTTACATCTTTTTGGAAACCTTCTTCATCACTTCATACAAGTATTTAATTAACAAAAGATTTAATAAATTCTCCCTTCACATTTGCTACATGAATATGAATAAGCAATAGAAAGTGGATGGAGATGAAGATGCATCATTAATGGATGTTCCCATATCCTTTATCACATCCGAAGAATCAAAAGTTGTTGTTATTGAGGTAAGCTTTTGTAAAGTTCCCCTGATTATAAGGTGCTTTATAGAACAACTTCTTATATTAATTCTCCTTTTATTTAGTTAAGTCTTATATTAATGCCAAAAATGATTGGTCATTCAAGATAAATTTTGGCGAAAAGATATTATTTACTATTATAGAATTAATGGTTATAATGTACTAAGAGATTTTTTAATTTTAAAAATACAATAAATGTAAAAACAATATGCGTCATATTTGTTTTAAGATTATATATAAGACGTCTAAATATGAATGTGCATATGAATGATAAGATGTGCATTAAAAATCTCTTAATAGAGTACTCAATATTAAGATGAAATATTAAAATTTGAACACTATGTTATAATAATACTTTTTATCGAACATATGAATATGTAAAAAATTTCCTTGATTGAAAATGTAATAAATAAAAAGTATAGGAAAAATAGATAAAGGATACTAAATTATGACCGAATTTGCGGTAACAGACTCATACTTTATGGAGGACCTACCATCCCCTTGAATATTTTTTTAAAAGCATCATTTTGACATTTATCCACTGTGACACAAGCTGAAATTCGATTATGAAGAATATAATTATTTATGAGATTAAATTTTAATTGAAGTGTGAAGGAAGGGTTACAATTTTAACTACGTTCGAAGCAATTTTCAAAAAGATGGGGGCGTGAGGCAAGGAATTTAATTTTGTTAGTGGCGAGGCGTAAGATCCGAGACACAAGGGGTAAGTCCGAGAGATTTATGGGGCGCATTATTATGTATATTCAATGTTATAATTTTATTACAAAGAAAATAAGTAAAAGTAAAACTTTCAATAATTATACAAATAAATTTTAATAAATAACCTATAATATATAGAAAATACTATTATAATTTGTATTTGAGAAATGTATTAATAACCAATAATGAAGAAATAAGTATTCTAATTATTATTTAAGAAATATCATTACACTAATAACAAAAACTATGACTTAAAGCAAAAGAAGTTCTAAAAAAATTTAAAAATTAATGCCCAGGGCATACGTTTTTATGTCTAGGACTTACATTTTTATTCTTGGAGCTTACCTCATGAGTCACCCCAAAAATATTTTTGAATCCAGTGGTTCGAAGAGTGCAAATGAGTGATAACGATCAAACTTCTTTGTCTTTATCTTTAAATCAACATGCATGTCCAAATGAAATAAGAAAGAGTTTAATTTTTATTTCTCTCACCCGGTAAAGACTCATAGGACTTGCAAATTATGAATGTATTACAGTGAATTCAATCATACTAAATGTGTCATTTCTGCCATTTACCAAGAAAATTATTAAACTAAAATAAATTTAATATAACATCAATAAAATATTTTTTAAAAAAATAAATCATGATTGATGGTTGTGATGGTTAGTTATAATGGTGGTGGATGTCAATTGACGAAGATTTATTGACTATTAATGGTGTTGTGGATAGTTGCTACTGATAGCAGTGGTGGTGAAAGTTGATGGTAGTATATTTGTGGCGGTAGATAGTTGAACCATACATATAACTAATTGTTATGGTGATTGATAAAGATGGGTTACAATATATAGTTGTGAATTATGATGGTTGTTGTCAATATTGTTTGCCGATTTTTCTTATAATGATGATTGGTGTAAATAATAATTGTAAATAATGGTTGTTGATAGTGTGAATTGATTGTAGCTATTAGTAGTGGTGGTCATTTAGAAATGTAGCTACGAATAGTGGTAGTGGTTGAAGTTGATAGTAGTAGTTTGGTGGTGGTTGATAGGTTGAAAATAGTGATCACTAATAGTTGTGGTGATTGATGATGATGGTTGACACCATATAGTTGTGAATTATGATGGTGATTGTTGATACTGTTTGTTGATTTTTGTTGTGATGATGATTGGTGTAAATACTAATTGTAAATAGTGGTTAGTGGGGGTGTTGATTGATTGTAGTGATTGATAGTGGTGGTCATTACGAATAGTGGTTGTGGGTAGTTGATTGTTGTAGTTGATAATGATGATCAATGATGAAGAAAATTGATAATGAAGGGGTGTGGCGATAGAGGTGAATAAATGCAATTGGTGAACTATTATATTTTAAGAAATCTTTGGATAGATACGTTAATGTACTTCATTGTTCATGTGTGAATAATTTTGTAAGTTCTTTGAGACATCTTTCTTCCATATTAACATGGAGCCACTTTTCATTCCATTTGTGAAAATTTATTTATCTATAAAACATCCCTAACGAGCGATCGACTAATGTTTGAGTATGATGAATCACTTCGTGCCAACCTGCTCCTAATCCATTTTTCTTCCTCATATGAGAATGGAAAACTGGTTGACCATGTTCTTAGAAAAAAGGTACTACTTAACACCTTCATCTATCATAATTTTGAATGAATGGATCGATACATCTATAAAACAACCTACGACATAGACAATCTATCTCAAACAATCTTCTCTTATTTTGTCCTTCTTTAAAAAAAATATATATAATATATTTGGCCAAGGAGGACATTTTTAGTAATAATAACCAGATAGCACCATTTCACATACCAATGCAATGAATAAGATGAGTTTTTCTATTTCAGAATGCAAGTTCTGGTAAATCTAGGTAAGGAAAAAGGAGATCGATCATCTTAGGTTTGGCCAAAATAAAAACTATTATTGGTATGGTGGAACTTAATTTAATTTGTGATAGACCTAGAGGTTGTATACATCCTCTAAAATAAATTTAGTGAAACTTACATGATACGTTGACCACAATAATCATTAATATTGTAAAAGAATGCATATGATTGATGGACACTCATCTTTTTTTTGTGGTATTCTAGCACATTAATTTTCATTTTACATAAGATCTTACAATTTATTTTCATATTTTCTACTAAAAGCAACATAAAATTGACGATGATGAGGGTGCAATATTAATGGAAGTTCCAATATCTCTTACCGCACTTGATGAAGTAAAAGTTGATTGTTTGGAGGTAAGATTTTGAAAAGTTTCTCCACTTACAATTTGTTTAATTTATTTTCTTAAGTGATGTAAAAAAATATTTTGTTGGGTTCTTCAACATTTTTTTAATTGTAATTGTGTTATGAAATAAAGAGAAATTCTCAAGGTCAAAATTTGAATGTATATTTGAATAAATACATGTACATGAATATTTGAATATACTTTTCAATATTAAGATGATATATTAAGATGTAAATACTAAATAATAAGATTGCTTATTATTGTAGATCTGATTATAAGAAAATCTCTATTAAATAAGGTAATAAATATAAGACTTAGAAAAAATGGTTAATAGAACATTTTTTTTAACTTTTATTAGCCAAAACTCGACTATGGAAGAATATATGGTTCATACAATAAATTTCAAAAGATTCAATTTATTTTTTCTAGGAAAAAACAAGTGTGAATGATAATGATAACAATCGAAAACCTTTGTTTTTCTTATTGATCAGTGTGTTTGTACAAACAAAATAAGAAAACTTTGATTTTTCTGTTCAGCTCACCCGATAAATGTCAAAAAATATTTTATCAAAAATATCCAGGCGAGTCATAGGACCTTCCGTACGGTATGAGTGTGTTAAAACAAATCTAATCATAATATAGGTGTCATTTAAGCCATTTTCCCTAAAGATTAAAGAAAACATACTACATCAATATTATATTTCAAAAAAATAATATGGTGTGTGATGGATATTGGTGGTGGTTATGAATTTCAATTGAGGATTGTATGTTGACTAATAATGGTGTGTTGATAGTAGACATATTTGTAATGGTTGTATTAAAAGTTAATGAAAGTAGTTCAGTGGTGGTTGATAGTTCTATGATTTTCTGATTGATGTCAATAATAATTGTAAGTAGTAGAAACTGTTAGTGTTGATTGATTGTAGTGATTGATAGTGCTGATGGTTGAGGATAGTAGTTGTGAGATGTTTATGGCGGTGTTTTATAATGGTGGGCAATGATAATGGTAATAGATGGAGTAATTAAGGCGATATCGGTGAATGTATGGAATTTGTGAAATTCATGCTATTAAATGATACGTCTTTTGAGAAAACTTTCTTACATATGAGATTTATCACCTCCCCTTACCATAGTTTCATAAACTAATGGATTGACTCATCAATATATAAAACAACATATGATATGACCAAACTATGTCAAGTGATCTTCTCTTATTTAATCCCTCTAAAAGATGGATATAAATTTTTTTGACTAAAATTGATAATTAAGTTAATCATATTTGTATAGAGTCATTTCATGTACCAATGTATTGAAGAATATAGAAGTTTTCTAGTTTGGAAATTAATTACAAGTACTAGTTAGATGGATCTAAGTTTTTCACGATTTTTTCCTGGAGGAAGTAAATCATCTTAGGTTTGACCAAATGGAAAGAGAAATAACATTATTATGGTGGAAGTAAATTTAATTTGTAATAAATCTAGAGGTTGCGATTACTTTAAGCAAATTCCTTTGAAAGAGAAGCTTTCAAAATTTCTTTTCCCAAAAAAAAAAAATTAGAAATGAAATTCTTATTTAGGATGTAGGTTTTCATCTCACATCCAATTATTTAGTGAATATTTAAAGATATATAACCGCAACCATCACTGATCTTGCTACAAAATTTGATCAAAATTTATACATAAGGTCTGGCCTAGCAATAAAGGTAGAAGTAGAAGTTAGTCATTTTTTTCCATAAATAAAAGAAGTTCAAATGGGAAAAACGAAAACAAAATAAATCACACAAACAGTTACACATATTGAGAAGAAATAGACTCCATCGTATTGTGATGGCCCAACCATGATCCTTTAGAATATAAAATATTGATAAACCAATAGCTATTGTGTACCACTTGATGTACAAAATACTGATTCCCCCCACTTAGTTCAAATAATTACCTTTTGAGAATACATTTTGGATAATTTTTTATTACATAAATACAACTTCTTTTGGTTGCAGATTGAGATGATACCCAAAAATATGCATTACATGCATACTTATACATTTGAACAAAGAAGACAAAACTGGATCATCAAGAATACTTCTTGTCCATGTGGTTCAATTATCGATTATGTAAGTTCCCCTTTGAATAACATACATGTTTTCCTGCCAAAAAAAATTATTACATAAGTTTCCTTCTATGAGATTGTGACAAAATAAATATTTAATAATTGTTGGCAAACAAGTCTACCAACATCTTGAGACAAATAAAAAGTTTCCATCTTTGATTGAGGTTTATAAATTTCTTGTATATGGGGAAGTTCGTGAAACAAAAAGGAAATTAAGCCAAAGTAAATAAACATTGCAGGTTAGCTCAAGAAAATTATATTAGAATAATTAATGAGATTGACTCTATGTATGCATGTTCGTTAAATGAGTTTAATTTGCAGGTGACACCGAGACGTAAACCACATATTCAAGTTAACAAGTTGATCAAAAATTATGTAGTTGGAACATGTACTGGATCTTTCAAGGGGGTATATATAAAAAATCGGCGACACGTTCACTACTTATCTGAACTTGACATCCCTTCAAATATTGGTAAGAAAAGGTAAGGAAGTCGCAATGAAACATATAGTTTCTCTATTTAATGGTATTATCATTGTCGTTTTCAAGTTCATTGTCCTTTCCCTATTTGATTCTTATAATTTTGTAAAAATCTTATGGATAGAGAAGAAGACAAAAAGAGAAAACGAACATTTATATGGATTTCAACAAATAAACATGAGAAATGAAACAACACATATGGACTCAGTAGATTCTGCATTAAGGACTCCAATACATTCTTTCTTTTACCTTTGGGAATTTGAGCTCATAAATATAAAAAAGAGGACAACAACGAAAGTTTTAGTTCCAGATATTGTGGAATTGGAGAGGGAGGAGTTGACTTTTGACTTATTGAGTTTGCACAAAGATATATTGGAACCTCAGAGGAGGTCGGGGGTTGATGAGCAGCTGAGGTTATTTTTGTTGAGAGCTAGTATCAGTGAAGCTTTTTCCAGTTCAATGCCAGCAGGAGTAGGACTTATTAGTGGAGTTGATGTTGTGATGGAGTCTGTAACTCTAACTACTACACCACCAGCTTCTAGGGAGATTCTTGAGGTCTCACTTAGTGCGCTAGCCACTACCGCCACCATTATTAATGTTTCGGGAGATACAAAAGCCTCAACACAATTTATAGACTCTGAAGCCTAGGGAATCACTGATATACACTACTCCCTGTACTATAAATGTTGTAGAGACGTGTCTCTATGAGAATAAAAAATGTCACACCCCGAGCTACCCCCGAGATGCGGATACGGGACCTAGGATCACAAGTGACCCCATGCTAACCTTGCTGGCATAATCATAAGCATACTAAAGATAATAAACTGATGTGGATGCTAAATCAGAAATACAAATGAAAAGATGGGGAATACCCATATACTATAACTGAGATAAATGGTAACTGATCAGTTTAATACAAAGAAAATATTAGTGCAATACTAAGCTGAATTAATCCATGTCTGAAAATAGCCTCTAACTAACTAGAAATGATGGGACAGGCCCCAATTAAGTCTAGCAAAACTGAAACTAAAGGCCTAAAAATATTAATAAGAAACTCATGACTATTGTCCTCGGAGAACGAGGACTTACCACTGATTTAGTTGAACTGGAGATCGGGAACCGATCTAAGCGTGATCTAGATGCTGAGAACCTGAACCTACATCATGAGAAGATGTAGCGCACGTATGCGTAAGTACTTGTAAGGTATTGAGCATGCATGATATAGTAAAGCTGAAACAACACATAACTGAACAAAGAAATAATATGAACATGATATAGATGATGAATACTGAACTAACTAGATGCAATGACCAATTTTATAACATGCTGAGACTGAATACTGACTGAACTGTAAAGAGGTCAATGCATTAGAATTTGACTAACTTGTGGGAGCTACTAATAATCGATAATAAAACCACATGCGCTAAATGTGGAGTCTGATGTATACCCCCATTGAGAGGACCCAATATACCCTTCCAGAGGTATAGAGGCATGCTGGTGTGATCACTAAATGATGCCCACAGAGGGGACTTACAACTTACTTGGCTAGTAGTTCTCGGACTTTATGGGTATGCTAAATCCTAGTCCAACTCAGTATTATGTTACTCTAGATTAAGTGATTAACACATTATGACAGAATTTCTGTAAGTTACTGGATAGCACAAATCAAACATGCAAAACTGAGGCATGTATAACTAAATACTGAAATATCTGAGCTAGCTTGTGTAATTCAAGAACTAAAGAAATACATAGTTAGGGTTCTGAAATTCATGCAATAAAATGAATATTAACAAACTAATATGATTTGGATCATTCTAACAGCTAGGAACCCAACAATTCTAATTTTCAAGAAACTCTAGGTTTAGTCATAATAAGGGAATCAATGGACTGACTAAAAACTAGGGATCTAATGGGTGAAAGGAACCCACTAGTGAAATCCCACATACCTGGTGACGAATTTCACGGAGATATCATTTGATTTCTCGACTGGAACTGAAGAAAACTTGTTGCATTCTTGCACTAGGGTTCTTGACTTCTTTCTCCACTTAGCATTCTAATTTTCTAAGTTTTTATTAATGATTTGACTTACGTAAGTTCTAGTTATGTTTATAGTCTTAAACAGACTAATACCTCATAATTTAGGGTCTAAACGAAGTAGCTTAGGGGTCCAATGTAATAGGAAAAGACCAAAAGTCCCCTAACTTAACTGCTATTGAAGTGATCGACGGACGGGACCTATGGGCGGTGGATCGAATGACGGTCTGTGCTTGTCGGCCGTCATTTACATCAGAGGCTGGGTAAAGGGGTTTTGATCCACGGATACAGACCATGGACCGTGGTCTGACTTATGGACCATGGGTTTGTCCATGGGTCGAGACTTAGCCATTTTTTTGAGCTGGGTTTGGGGAGGGATTGCAGTGGTGAACCAAAAACCACCAGCATGGGTCATGGTGTAACCTATGGTCCATGGATGGGAACTGCGGGTTGCACCTGCAACTTCTCAAAATCTGCATTTTAGTCTATCTAGGATACAGGGTGTTACATTATCTCTATATTGAGAACATTCGTCATCGAATGAAGATTAAACTGGCTGAAATAGAGGGAAAGGGTTGCAATCCCTATCACCAAACACTGAGAACTGAATTTCTGACTGAACTGAGTTCCAAGAAAATACAAATACGCTGAAAATGCAAGTACAAAGTGAAGGAACATGATTAAAAGTCTAAATTTACGCATGAATGACTGAAAAACTGAAGAGGAACTAT
The DNA here is from genome assembly GCF_019186545.1 of Solanum stenotomum. Classification (NCBI taxonomy): domain Eukaryota; kingdom Viridiplantae; phylum Streptophyta; class Magnoliopsida; order Solanales; family Solanaceae; genus Solanum; species Solanum stenotomum. The sequence continues at coordinate 73,029,565 of NC_064282.1, read as the reverse complement.
TACCTCAAGTTGAAGTGAAATCAGAAGGAAAGAGGTGAGGATACTTGGCTTTCATGGCCACTTCTACTTCCCAAGTGGCTCCCTCTATGGACTGACTCCTCCACCAAAACTTGACTGAAGAGACTTCTTTGTTTCTTAACCTTCTAACTTGACGATCAAGAATCTCAACGGGTACTTCCTCATAAGAAAGGCTATCTTTTACAACCACAATCTGTAATGGCACTATGGATGTTGGATCACCCACTCACTTCTTCAAAAGTGAAATATGAAAGACTGGATACACTGCTGCTAAATCTGTTGGCAAATCTAACTCATAAGCGACTTTACCAATCCTTTTCAAGATCCGGTAAAGGCCTACATATCTGGGACTGAGCTTCCCTTTCTTGCCAAATCTCATCACTCACTTCATAGGTGACACTTTCAGGAAAACCAATCATCAACCTGGAACTCTAGTTCCCTTCTTCTCACATCTGCATAGGACTTCTGGCGACTCTAGGCAGTGTTAAGTCTATCTCTAATGAGTTGCACTTTCTCCATAGCATCAAGGACTAAATCTGGTCATATCAAGGTTGCCACACCTACTTTAAAGCAACCAACTGGAGATCTACATCTACGCCCATACAATGCCTCATAAGGGGCCATCTGAATGCTTGAATGGAAACTATTGTTATAGTCGAACTCATTAAGAGGAAGGTGATCATCCCAACTACCATTGAAGTCGATCACACAAGCTCTCAGCATGTCCTATAAGGTCTGAGTGGTACACTCTGCCTGACCATCTGTTTGTGGATGAAATGATGTGGTAAGGTTAAACTGAGTACCAAGACCGTTCTGAAATAACTTCTAAAAATAAGAGGTAAAATGAGGACCTTTATCTGAGATGATAGAAAAAGGAACCCCGTAAAACCTCACAATCTCATTAATATAAAGCTTGGAGTAATCCTCCGCCGAATCTGTAGTCTTGATCGCCAAAAAGTGAGAAGAGTTAGTAACCCTATCAACAATCACCCAAATGGAGTCATTCTGTCTGCGAGTACTAGGTAGACCTGTGATGAAGTCCATGTTTATAACTTCCCACTTTCAAGTAGAAATGTCAATCTCTTGAGTCATGCCTCATGGTTTCTGATATTTTACCTTGACTTGCTAGCAATTGGGACACTTAGCCACAAAGTCTACTCTATCTCTTTCCATACCATTTCACCAATAGACTTCCTGCAGATCGCGGTACTTCTTAGTGGCCCCTAGATGGATAGAATATCTGGAGTTATGGGCCTCTTCAAGGATATGTTGTCTCAATTCACCCATATAAGGAACACATAATCTACCATAATAGCGAAGTACACCATCTCCCCCTTGGGAGAAAACCTCCACTTTCTGATTGGGGACTTCACCCTTAAGTTCAAGTAATATCGGATTGTTGTCTTGCTTTTCCTTAACTTCCACTACCAAAGAAGATTCTGCCCCATTTTGAACCATTACACCACCATCTGATATGCTCATAAGATGAACTCCTATGCGAGCAAGTCTATGAACATACCTTGCTAGCTCCTTTCTTTCTTCCTCAACATATGCTACACTTCCCATGGATAATTTTCTAAGAGCATATGCTACTACATTTGCCTTACTTTGATGGTAATGCACACTCATGTCATAATCCTTAAGGAACTCAAGCCATCTTCTCTGGCAAAGATTCAACTTTTTCTGGTGAACACATACTGAAGGCTCTTATTGTCTGTGGACATATCTACATGAACACCATACAAGTAGTGCCTCCAAATCTTGAGTGCAAACACCACCACTACAAGCTCGAAGTCATGAGTCGGATAATTCGTCTCATGTACCTTAAGCTGTCTGGAAGCATAAGCTATAACTTTACCTCGCTGCATCAATACATGACCTAGGCCGACCCTAGATGCATCACAATAGATCACATAACCATCTGAACCCTCTGGTAGAGTCAAGCCAGGAGGTATAGTCAACCTAGTTTTCAGTGCTGCATAGTTTTTCTCACAATCATCTGACCACTGGAACTTAACCTTTTTCTTAGTCAACCTAGTTAATGGTGAGGCTATGGATGAAAATCCTTGCACGAACCATTTGTAATAGCCCACTAGACCCAAGAAACTTCTGATATCTGTAGCATAGGTAGGTCTGGGTCATTGTTTCATTGCTTCTATCTTCTGCGAATCTACTGGAATTCCTTCACTAGACATAATATGCCCAAGAAAGGCAACTGATTGTAACCAACTCACACTTGTTAAATTTTGCAAATAACTGGCGATCTTTGAGACTTTGCAGAACAACTCTGAAATGACTTGCATGTTCTTCCTCATTCCTAGAGTAAATGAGGATATCATCAATAAACACGATAACGAGCAAGTCCAAGTACTGCTTGAACACTCTGTTCATCAAGTCCATGAAAGTTGCAGGAGCATTGGTTAGTCCAAATGAGATGACTACAAATTCATAATGACCATACTGAGTTCCGAAGGCTGTCTTTGGAATGTTCCTATCCATGACTTTAAGCTGATGATAACCCGATCTAAGGTCTATCTTTGAAAAATGACTAGCACACTAAAGCTGGTCAAACAAGTCATCAATCCTAGGGATGGCATACTTATTCTTGATTGTGACCTTGTTCAATTGCCTATAGTCAATGCACATTCTGAGAGAACCATCTTTCTTCTTTATGAACAACACTGGTGCACCCCATGGCGAAATACTAGGTATGATGAAGCCCTTATCTAGAAGGTCTTTCAACTGCTATTTCAATTCCTTAAGCTCAGCTGGAGCCATTCTATAAGGAGGAATAGAGATAGGCTGGGTATCTAGAAGGAGATCAATTCCAAAGTTGATTTCCCTTTCGGGAGGAACTGCGGGAAGAGCATCTGGAAACACTTCTGGAAACTCATTGACTATAGGGACTGACTCAAGAGTTGGGGATTCGGAACTAGAATCCTTAACCTAAATTATATGATAGACATAACCCTTAGAGATCATCTTTCTAGCCTTAAGGTAAGAAATGAATCGACCCATAGGCGCTAAGCTACTACCCTTCCATTCTAAGATTGGTTCGTCTGGAAACTGAAAACGAACAATCCTAGTTCTACAATCAACTAAGGCATAACAGGAATGTAACCAATCCATGCCTAGAATGACATCGAAGTGTACCATTTCTAACTCTACAAGATCTGCTAAGGTGACTTTCTGAGAGACTGTGACAAGGCAATTTCTGTATACACGTCTAGCAATAACTCGATCACCAACTGGAGTAGAGACTGAGAAAGTATTTGAGAGAGTTTATGGACTAATACTGAATTTGACCGCTATAAAAGGAGTTACAAAAGACAAAGTAGTTCCTGTTGTCTTTCCACTCAGTGAGTCATATGTGTGACACATCCTTAAGCTGGTAGGATGCCAATTCCACCCTATCACTACCAGTCACTTGCATCACTCTAAATACTATTTTAACCTCGTCATTGAAATTTTGTGGGTCCTCACCAACTTGCAACCCTAAAAACTAAGGCGGATTCATCCTAACAAAATGTCAAACTCTAGCTACCACTAATCCACCATTTGTATTAGTAGGAACTGGAACTTACTGATTGTTCTTATTGGTCATACTCTGAGCCAATAGTTGGATCACATTCTGAAACTCTTCAAGCTTAACCTCATGGTATGGGACTAGAAGAATTGTGTTAGCATTGCGTTCATTAGTATTCGATGCGTAAGTTCTACGAGGAGGCATGATCTTAAGCGCATAACGATTGATTAAGGATATCATACCAACGCATGAAAATAATATCAAGAAAGTGAAATTTTCCTAAAACATTTTGTAGCATCCCCCTCATTAAATGTGGTGTACTTCACACCCATGAAAAGGACTCTGCTTAGTGCGGCTTTTTAGACCTCCTCGAACACTTAAACCTAAGACTTTGATACCAAGTTTTTCACACCCCGAGCTACTCCCGAGACGGAGACACGGGACCTAGGATCACAAGTGACCTCAAGTGACCTCAAGCTAACCCTGCTAGCATAATCATGAGCATACTAAAGATAATAAATTGACGAGGAAGCTAAATCAGAAATAAAAATGAAAAGATAGGGAATACCCATATACTATAACTGAGATAAATGGTAACTGATGAGTTTAATACAAAGAAGATATTAGCTCAATTGAAATGACCCAAAAGGTTCTTAAAAATGTGATTCCGAAGTTACCGGAAACTTGTTTAGCTATATCAAAAAAATCCGTTTCATTTTTCGAAAATCCGACTTCATATTCTTGTTTAGGGGGTCAAATTGAGTGGGAAATGGGTCTAACCCAAATTTTAGAGCAACCGTATCAAAATCTGAAATTTCCAAGTGAAGCCTTTTTCGAGAGTCTAATTTGGAGGGTCATATCTCCTAGCACACAAATAATTGGGTGGCCCATAACACATCCATGGAAATCCCTTTGAGTTAGCTACCTAACTCACTTCGTTTCACCTCATTCGGAGTTCGGACGAAGAAGTTATGCCCATTTTCGTAAAATATGTCCGGTAGGAAATGCAATTTCCAGTGAGCGTTTTTACTGTTCACCCGCCTAATTTTTTTTTCTAAGTGTTGGACCATTTTTCCAAAGGGCATATGTTATTTCCTATATACCATTAGTTCAATTCCCATCTCTAAAACATTTCCCAAAACACCTCTCCCATACTTAGACACATTTTCTCTCAAGTTCTCTCAAGAACCCTAATCCAAAACCTTCCTCAAGATTGAAGAGACTCTTGCTCCAAGTTCCAAGCTTCCATTGAAGACACTCTCAAGACCTTCATAAGAACTCAAGGTATGTGGTGTTGAACTCATGGGTCCTTCCACCCATAGTGCCTAGACTCTATTCTACTCACTAATTCATGGTTTAAGTTAAGATTCATAAATTAGTCTTGTTCTTTGTAATAATTTCCTGCACATTGAATTTTAAACATGAAAAGTGATTGTTTTGAGCATGTTGTGACTCTAGAACTTGAATCTAAATTTGGAATGGATGTGGAGATTTTCATGTGGTATTGTGGGTGTTAAAAGGTGTTGTTGTAGGTTGTTCACTGGTTTGGCTGCATAATTACTACCCTATTTTCCATGCTCTTTGATTCCATTACATGCCTTCAAGGTGTTTGACAAAATGTCCAACTATGGAGAATTGATGAATCGATGCTTTAAAGCTTGAGTTATGAGATGTATGGCAATCCAGAGATGTGTTGATGACAAACTAAGCTTGTGTATATGTTCATTCCATACGTGAGATTGCATTAGAGCCTAATGGGAATTTCCTATATAAAGTGTTGCATGACCATGCCCGGTCCGGGGGAAAAGAACCGGACAACCATGTGAGAGGTTTATATCTCACCACCTAGGATGCTTGGGGTGTGACCAACATCAACCATGTGAGAGGTTTATATCTCACCACCTAGGATGCTTGGGGTGTGACCAACATCAACCATGTGAGGGGTTTATACCTTGCCACCAGGGTGTCCGGGTGTGAACGGCATCCCCCATCCTAAGTTGGGGTTATAGATTGGTTGGATCATGCATACACATATGATATCTACTATTAGTATAGATTTACTTAAACATGTTTTGACTTCACTTTGATCATGCATCCTCATATTGTTATTCATAATGCCTATGAAACTATTTCTTGTATTTCGATTGTGTCCTTGTCTATTGTTGTGTTGCACCCCGCATACTTAGTACATTCCAAGTACTAACGCATATTTTGCCTACATGATGTCACCATGTAGGGACCGGAGCTACTCTTGATCCTTCTCTCCATTCACGTGGCTAGTACGGTGCTTATCCGAGTTTGTTGGTGAGTCCTCAATGATTCGAGGGCTATGTTATGTTTCCTACTCCTATGTTTTGAGACTTTAGCTTGCAATTGTATTTTGACTATGAGGGGAGCCGGTAGTATGTCATGGCCCCCGTCCTATCTATGTATGTAGAGGTGTGCGTTGGACAAGTATTTTGTAAATGAGCTTGACTCTTGTTCTATGATGTCATTTTGAAATGGTTTGCCCTTAGTCCCTATTTCCCGTTAATTAATGTTGATTGTACTTCCGCGACCGATGAAGTGTGATGACAAGTTTGAGAGGCTTGTTTGGGGTTCCTTCGGGTTCCTCATTCGCCATGTCACGTCTAGGCCCTAGGCTTGGGTCGTGACAAGCTTGGTATCAGAGCACTAGGTTGTTAAATCCTCGGAGTCCAACACACCGCGTTGAGTAGAGTCCTAATCATGGTTGTGAAGCGCGCCACGACTATGAATGGGAGGCTACAAAACGTTTTAGGAAAGGTTTCCCTTCTTCATGTTCTATGTCGTGCTTAGAGTGCGATAAGGTGATTCCTCCCTAACGCTTGTTCTTTGGATTGCTAGATCATCATGCCAAACATGAGGGGAAGACGGGCCCGATCACCGGAAGAGCCACCCACCAATGGTGAGCTCCGTGATGCACTCACCATGCTTGCACAAGTGGTAGCTAACCAAGTGCAACAAGGAGCCCAAGCTCCTCGAACTACCACCCCGGGGGAAAGGGTGAGAGATTTCATGAGGATGAACCCTCCGGTCTTCCATGGTTCAAAGGTGGATGAGGACCCGCAAGAGTTCATCGATGAGGTATGCAAAATCTTGACCATTATGGATGTTGGTGCTTGTGAGAAGGCGGAATTGGCGGCCTACCAACTCAAGGGGGTTGCTCAAATTTGGTTTGATCAATGGAAGGGTGAGAAAGGTAATGGCTATGTGGTGTTGTGGGAGGAGTTTAAACTTGCTTTCCTTAATAGGTTCTTCCCTCTTGAGCTTAGGGAGGCAAAGTTGGTGGAGTTCATGAACTTGAAGCAAGGAGCTATGAGTGTGAGGGAGTATGCCCTCAAATTTGTCCAACTCTCCAAGTATGCACCTCACTTGGTGGCCGACTCTAGGTCGAGGATGAACAAATTTGTGATGGGTGTATCCGACTTGGTTAGTGAGGAGTGTCGGTCCGCTATGCTCATTGGAGATATGGATTTGTCTCGGTTGATGACTTATGCCGAGCAAATGGAGGAGGAGAAATTGAGGAAGAGAAGGGGGCACGAGGCCAAGAGGGCCCGATTGGAGAATAGGTTCCCTAAGGGTGCTAGATTTCATCAAGGCCGAGGAAACCCTCATGTCAACCGGGGATTTGCTATCAATGTTCCTAGACCTCAAGGGGGAGGTGAAGTGGGTTCTATGGATGTATGCCCTAAGTGTGGGAGGAAGCATGGTGGTCCTTGCATGAAGGGTTCGGGTGCTTGCTTTGAATGTGGAGAAGTGGGTCATAAGAGGTTTGAATGTCCCAAGATCCGCAACAAGGTCCGAAGTGCTAACACTACTCCTTTGGGTAGAGGTGCTTCTCAAAGTGGTGCCCCAAGGGACAATCGATTTTATGCTTTGCATGGTAGACAAGGTGTTAATGAGACTCCGGATGTGGTGACCGGTATGTTGCAAATCTTTGATCTTGATGTTTATACTTTGATTGATCCGGGTGCCACCCTTTCCTTTGTTACCCCCTTAGTTGCTAGAAAATTTCATGTCGAGTCGGAATTGTTGCATGAGTCATATGAAGTATCCACTCCCATTGGTGTCTCTATTGTTGCTAGAAAAGTGTATAGAAATTGTCCGGTTTGCATATTAAATAAGTTGTTGCCTTGTGATCTTGTTGAGTTGAACATGGTGGATTTTGATGTTATTCTTGGGATGGATTGGTTGCATGCATATTATGCTTCTATTGATTGTAGGACTCGTAAAGTCAAGTTCCGATTTCCTAATGAACCCGTCCTTGAGTGGGAGAGCCGGGATGTTGTGGTGAAGGGGAAATTCATTTCTTGCATTAAAGCCCATAGGTTGATTTCCAAAGGGTGCTTGTACCATATTGTGAGAGTCAATGATGTGGAGTCTAAAGTCCCTCCTATTGAGTCTATTCCGGTTGTTAATGAGTTTCTAGATGTCTTCCCAGAAGACCTTCCCGGTGTCCCTCCCGAAAGGGAGATAGATCTTGGTATAGACCTCCTTCCCGATACTCAACCTATTTCTATCCCCCCTTACCGTATGGCCCCGGCGGAGTTGAAAGAGTTGAAAGAGCAATTAAAAGATTTGTTAGAGAAGGGGTTTATTAGACCTAGTCATTCTCCCTGGGGTGCTCCGGTTTTGTTTGTGAAGAAGAAAGATGGGTCTCTTAGAATGTGTATTGATTATCGACAACTTAATAGGGTCACCGTCAAGAATAGGTATCCTCTTCCAAGGATTGACGATTTATTTGACCAATTGCATGGGGCTAGTCACTTCTCTAAGATTGATCTTCGGTCAGGGTATCATCAAGTGAAGGTGAGGGAGTGTGATATTCTCAAGACGGCCTTTCGTACTAGGTATGGGCACTATGAGTTTGTGGTGATGTCTTTCGGGTTGACTAATGCTCCGGCTCTCTTTATGGATTTGATGAATAGGGTTTTCAAACCCTACCTTGATTCTTTTGTGGTGGTGTTTATAGATGACATCTTGATCTATTCTCGGGGTGAGGAAGAGCACAAGGGTCACTTGAGGGTTGTACTCCAAAGATTGAGGGAAGAGAAGTTGTACGCTAAATATGAAAAGTGTGAGTTTTGGTTGAAGGAAGTTGCTTTCCTAGGCCATGTGGTGTCGGGGGATGGTATTAAGGTGGATCCTAAGAAGACCGATGTTATTAGGAATTGGCCTAGACCTTTGACCCCGTCGGATATAAGGAGTTTCTTGGGTTTAGCGGGTTATTATAGGAGATTTGTGGAAGGGTTTTCTTCTCTTGCTTCTCCTATGACTAAGTTGACTCAAAAGAAGGCTAAATTTGTGTGGTCGGATGAGTGTGAGGAAAGCTTCCAAACTTTGAAAGAAAGGCTTGTGTCCGCTCCTATTTTGTCACTTCCGGATGGGTTAGAAGGTTTTGTTGTTTATTGTGATGCTTCCCGTATTGGTTTGGGTTGTGTGTTGATGCAAAGTGGTAAGGTTATAGCCTATGCTTCTAGGCAACTTAAGGTTCATGAAAAAAATTACCCAACCCATGATCTTGAATTGGCCGCCGTGGTTTTTGCTTTAAAGATTTGGCGTCATTATTTGTATGGGGTGCATGTTGATATCTTCACCGACCATAAGAATCTCCAATATGTGTTCACGCAAAAAGATCTTAACTTGAGACAAAGGAGGTGGTTAGAATTCCTTAAGGATTATGATATGAGTGTTCACTATCATCCGGGGAAAGCTAATGTGGTGGCGGATGCATTGAGTAGAGTGTCCATGGGTAGCTTGGCTCATGTGGAGGAAGGTAGTAAAGAGTTGGCTAAGGAGGTCCATCGGTTGGCCAAATTGGGAGTTAGGTTAGAAGGGGTGGATAGTGGAGGAGTAGTTGTTGTTGATGGTTCAAGGTCTTCCTTGGTTGATGAGGTGATAGTCAAGCAAGATCTTGATCCTTCTTTGGTAGAATTAAAGGCTTCGGTGAGTAGTGGTAAGGTGGAGGTTTTCTCCCAAGGGGGAGATGGTGCCCTTAGGTACCAAGGTAGATTATGTGTTCCTTGTGTGGATGGTGTGAGGGAAAGAATCCTTGATGAGGCTCATAATTCTTTTTATTCTATTCATCCGGGGTCAACAAAGATGTATAGAGACTTGAGGGATGTGTATTGGTGGGGCGGTATGAAGAAGGACATTGCAAAATTTGTTTCGGGTTGCCATAGTTGTCAACAAGTCAAGGCCGAACATCAAAGGCCGGGTGGCCTAACTCAAGACATTGAGATACCTACTTGGAAGTGGGAAGAAATCAACATGGATTTTGTAGTGGGCTTACCCAAGGCTAGAAGAGGCTTTGATTCGGTTTGGGTGGTGGTTGATCGGATGACAAAGTCGGCTCATTTCCTACCGGTTAAAACTACTTACGGGGCTGAAGAGTATGCCAAGTTGTACATTCATGAATTGGTAAGGTTGCATGGGATTCCTTTGTCTATCATCTCGGATCGTGGTGCCCAATTCACTTCTCACTTTTGGAAGTCATTCCAAAGGGGTCTTGGTACAAAGGTAAAGCTTAGCACGGCCTTCCACCCTCAAACGGATGGCCAAGCCGAAAGAACAATTCAAACCTTGGAGGATATGCTTAGAGCTTGTGTATTGGAGTTGAAAGGTAGTTGGGATGATCATCTTCCTTTGATTGAATTTGCATACAACAATAGTTATCATTCTAGTATCGGTATGGCTCCTTTTGAGGCACTTTATGGTAGACGGTGTAGGTCACCGGTTGGGTGGTTTGAAGTTGGAGAGGTGGCCTTGTTGGGTCCGGATCTGGTCATGGATGCTCTTGAGAAGGTAAGGATGATTAGGGAGAGGTTGAAAACAGCCCAAAGTCGTCAAAAGTCTTATGCCGATGTGAGGAGACGGGATCTTGAATTCAAAGTGGGTGATTGGGTTTATTTGAAAGTTTCTCCAATGAAAGGTGTGGTTCGTTTTGGTAAGAAGGGGAAATTAAGTCCTAGGTATGTCGGTCCTTATGAGATAATAAGAAGGGTTGGTAAAGTAGCCTATGAGTTGGGGTTGCCCAAGGAGATGGAATTAGTTCATCCGGTATTCCATGTATCGATGTTGAGGAAATGTGTTGGTGATCCTAACGCTATTGTACCTCTTGAGGTTGTGGGTGTTGTAGAAGATAATTTGACGTATGAAGAAGTCCCGGTTCAGATCTTAGATAGACAAGTTAAAAGGTTGAGGAACAAAGAAGTGGCGTCCGTTAAGGTGCTTTGGAGAAATCAACAAGTGGAGAGTGCTACTTGGGAGGCCGAAGCGGACATGCAAAGACGTTATCCTTATCTATTCAACTCCACTCAAGCCTAAGGTATTAAATCAAGTCCTTTGTACTCCATTGAGTCTTACATTTCAGCCCCTGAATCATTAATGTGCATATATGTTTAAATTGATGAGTTATGGATGCTTTACACTAAGTTTTGAAATCTTGAAGTGATGTTTAAATAAAATTTTTGCATTCATGTTGGGGCTGATATGTTCTTACTAAGTCTTGCCTTGTACGTCTCTTCCACATTCGGGGACGAATGTTCCCAAGGGGGAGATATTGAAATGACCCAAAAGGTTCTTAAAAATGTGCTTCGGAAGTTACCGGAAACTTGTTTAGCTATATCAAAAAAAATCCGTTTCGTTTTTCGAAAATCCGACTTCATATTCTTGTTTAGGGGGTCAAATTGAGTGGGAAATGGGTCTAACCCAAATTTTAGAGCAACCGTATCAAAATCCGAAATTTCCAAGTGAAGCCTTTTTCGAGGGTCTACTTTGGAGGGTCATATCTCCTAGCACACAAATAATTGGGTGGCCCATAACATATCCATGGAAAGCCCTTTGAGTTAGCTACCTAACGCACTTCGTTTCACCTCATTCGGAGTTCGGACGAAGAAGTTATGCCCATTTTCGTAAAATCTGTCCGGCAGGAAATGCAATTTCCAGTGAGCGTTTTTACTGTTCACCCGCCTCATTTTTTTTTCTAAGTGTTGGACCATTTTTCCAAAGGGCATATGTTATTTCCTATATACCATTAGTTCAATTCCCATCTCTAAAACATTTCCCAAAACACCTCTCCCATACTTAGACACATTTTCTCTCAAGTTCTCTCAAGAACCCTAATCCAAAACCTTCCTCAAGATTGAAGAGACTCTTGCTCCAAGTTCCAAGCTTCCATTGAAGACACTCTCAAGACCTTCATAAGAACTCAAGGTATGTGGTGTTGAACTCATGGGTCCTTCCACCCATAGTGCCTAGACTCTATTCTACTCACTAATTCATGGTTTAAGTTAAGATTCATAAATTAGTCTTGTTCTTTGTAATAATTTCCTGCACATTGAATTTTAAACATGAAAAGTGATTGTTTTGAGCATGTTGTGACTCTAGAACTTGAATCTAAATTTGGAATGGATGTGGAGATTTTCATGTGGTATTGTGGGTGTTAAAAGGTGTTGTTGTAGGTTGTTCACTGGTTTGGCTGCATAATTACTACCCTATTTTCCATGCTCTTTGATTCCATTACATGCCTTCAAGGTGTTTGACAAAATGTCCAACTATGGAGAATTGATGAATCGATGCTTTAAAGCTTGAGTTATGAGATGTATGGCAATCCAGAGATGTGTTGATGACAAACTAAGCTTGTGTATATGTTCATTCCATACGTGAGATTGCATTAGAGCCTAATGGGAATTTCCTATATAAAGTGTTGCATGACCATGCCCGGTCCGGGGGAAAAGAACCGGACAACCATGTGAGAGGTTTATATCTCACCACCTAGGATGCTTGGGGTGTGACCAACATCAACCATGTGAGAGGTTTATATCTCACCACCTAGGATGCTTGGGGTGTGACCAACATCAACCATGTGAGGGGTTTATACCTTGCCACCAGGGTGTCCGGGTGTGAACGGCATCCCCCATCCTAAGTTGGGGTTATAGATTGGTTGGATCATGCATACACATATGATATCTACTATTAGTATAGATTTACTTAAACATGTTTTGACTTCACTTTGATCATGCATCCTCATATTGTTATTCATAATGTCTATGAAACTATTTATTGTATTTCGATTGTGTCCTTGTCTATTGTTGTGTTGCACCCCGCATACTTAGTACATTCCAAGTACTAACGCATATTTTACCTACATGATGTCACCATGTAGGGACCGGAGCTACTCTTGAACCTTCTCTCCATTCACGTTGTTAGTACGGTGCTTATTCGAGTTTGTTGGTGAGTCCTCAATGATTCGAGGGCTATGTTATGTTTCCTACTCCTATGTTTTGAGACTTTAGCTTGCAATTGTATTTTGACTATGAGGGGAGCCGGTAGTATGTCATGGCCCCCGTCCTATCTATGTAAATAGAGGTGTGCGTTGGACAAGTATTTTGTAAATGAGCTTGACTCTTGTTCTATGATGTCTTTTTGAAATGGTTTGCCCTTAGTCCCTATTTCCCCTTATTTAATGTTGATTGTACTTTCGCGACCGATGAAGTGTGAGGACAAGTTTGAGAGGCTTGTTTGGGGTTCTTTCGGGTTCCTCATTCGCCATGTCATGTCTAGGCCCTAGGCTTGGGTCGTGACATCAATACTAAGCTAAATCTATCTATGTCTGAAAATAGCCTCTAACCGATTGGAAATGCTGGGACAGGCCCCAACTAAGCTTAGAAAAACATAGACTAAAGAACAAAAAATACTCAAAATAAACTCATGACTGTTGTCCTCGGAGAATGAGGACTCACCAGTAATTCTGTTGAACTGGAGATTGAGAATCGATCTAAGTGTGATCTGGATGTTGAGAAGATGTAGTGCACGTATGCGTCAGTACTTGAAAGGTACTGAGCATGCAGGATTGAGTAAATCTGAAATAACATATAACATAACAAACCAATAAAGCAATGAAATAATCTGAACATGATATAGATGCTGAATACTGAACTAACTGGATTCAATGACTAAATTTATAACATGCTGAGACTGAATACTGACTAAACTATAAATGAGGTCAATGCAATAGAATCTGACTGAACTGTTGGAGCTACTCATAACCGATAATAAAATCACATGATCTAAATGTGGAGTCTAATGTATATGCCCCATCGATAGGACCTAATATACCCTGCCAGACGTATAGAGGCATGCTGGCGTGATCACTGAAATGATGCCCACAGAGGGGACTTAAAACCTACGTGGCTAGTAGTTATAAGATTATTTGGGTACGTTGAACCCTAGTCCAACTCGGTATTATGGTACTCCCAATGGATTAAGTGATTAACACATTATGACTGAATTTATGTAAGTTACTACATAGCTTAAACTAAACATGCAAAACCAAGAATGCAACAATCAATCTGATAATGATATATTCATAAACTGAGGCATGTATAATTAAATACTGAAATATCTGACCTAGCATGTGTAATTCAAGAACTAAAGAAATACATATCTAGGGTTCTGAAATTCATGCAATAAACTGAATATTAACATACTAATCTGATTTGGATCATTCTAACAACTAGGAACCAAACTATTCTAACATTCAAGAAAACCTAGGTCTAGTCATAATAAGAGAATCAAGAAATTGACTGAAAACTAGGGACCTAATGGGTGAAAGGATCCCACTAGTGAAATCCCACATACTTGGTGACAAATTCACGGAGAAATCCTTTTTTTTTAGGCTGGAACTGAAGAAAACTTGTTGCGTTGTTAAACTAGGGTTCTTGGCTTCTTTCTCCTCTTAGTATCCTAATTTTCTATGTTTTGATTAATGAATTGACTTAGGTAAGTTCTAGTTATGTTTCTAGGCTTAAACTAAAACCTCATAATTTAGGGTCTAAACGATGTAGCTTAGGGGTCCAACAAAATAGAAAAAGACCAAAAGATCCCTAACTTAACAATTGTCGGAGTGATCGACGGACGGGACCTACGGGCCATGGATCGAATGACGGTCCGTGCTGGTGGGCCATCATTTGCATTAGAGGCTGGGTAAAGGGGTCTTGATCCACAGACACCGACCACGGACCGTGGTCTGACCTACAGAATGTAGGTCGAGACTTAGACAATTTTTCTAAGCTAAATTTGGGGAGGGGTTACAGTGGTGAACCACGGACCACCAGTATGGGCCGTGGTCTGACCTACAGTCTGTGGATAGCAACCGTGTGTTGCACCTACAGCTTCTCAGAATCTGCATTTTAGTCTATCTAGGATACAGGGTGTTAAAAAAAAATAATTGCAACAGTAAAGAGTAACAATATATGTTATATTTTGTTTGACATCAACGTATCTTTCATTTGAATGATCGTTGAGGATCTATATATGGCAATGTATAAATATGAATATCACAACTATGCTTAATATGTATGAAAAAAACTTGATAGTCAGGAATTGATAGTGAAGTTCTGTGGCATGTGGATGTGAGCATTTTGTGCATCATTAATTATTTGTTGATGCATCTAGAACTTGTCTTGTTGGTTCTAAGCTAGTGGATTAGAAAAGGATCATAAACTATTTTTGAATTTAGACCACATGACTTATAAGATTATCCAAAATGATTTAATAATTCATTGTTCTATAATTTTGAGACAAAATGAAAAGAAATTGTTCGCTTGTTCTGTTCATGTTATGCCCTGAGCCTACACCCTGGATGTGACTAGCCCTCAGAGACAATTGTTGGCTCCAAATGAATTCTTAGCCTGACTAACTATGATTAACATGGCTCTATGGTATACACAAAGCTTTAATGGATGATCATCCAATCATTTAAAGAAAACTCTGAAACATTGTTTGAAAATACTTAACATCAATGACAAGTTTCAATAAAACATCTGAGAAAAATACTGTAAACAATCGAAATTTGTCTATCCATGGAGCCTCTAAAATACCAAGATAGGTGGTGGAACAAGACTCACAACACCTCAAAATAAATCAATACTAAACTGACTAATCATCTAGAGTACTCTGAAAGTAAGGATGTCTCACCAAAAGTTGTTGGAAAGTGGATTGAGCTCAACAGAGGGTCAGTTGATGATCATGAACACATGTATATGTATCATGAGATGATTCAGATCGAATGATATCGGTACATTAAATTTATGGTACGTAATATGGCTGAATGAAAAAATTATTGAATTGATAACTGAATATAACTCAAGAAAAATAAGATATGAACAAGTAGTGAAAACCATTTGTTCCTTTTTAATAAGATATGCAATGAAAGAAAGATGAAAATAATAAAATTTACTTTGTTGGGGAGCTTCTCTAACCGACAATCATCACAATGATCCTAGCAATGATACAACATTCCACTCACGTTGCAAGGACCATCCTATAACTCACTAGGTATTTGATGCTAACAATAAGTATGGATCCATCTAATATGCCTTACAAAGAGGTGGTGAGGAGTCACCCAAAAGTCGGTACGATCCTATCCTACACAGACTACATATTTTATGGGGTCTTTAGTTAAAAATTGATTCTTACCCAATTTAGTGCTCAATAGTACTCCCAAAATAATCAATATCACTACTGTTCAAAAAACCTTTCCCAAAATTATGCATTTTGAAGGAATGCTCATGGACTTACTTTCAAAGTTTGAAGTCAATGTATAAGTAAAACACATATAGGAACCTTTAAAATATGACTTTTAGAAAAATTTCTCAATAAATAGGGTTCATGAGAAAATACAAGAATCTCAATGCATAAAATATCATATTTCATAATCAAGAAATTAGAATACAAAATAAGATCACAACTTGTATCTAGAATTTCATTGAAACTTTGGGTAGAATATTGAAATGAACTCCTATGGACTAAAAATTAGATTTAGGGAGTGAGGACAAACTTAGTCCATTATTATGATTAGCCTTAAATACATGGAAGAACAAAGTTTTTTGAAAAAATTGGAAAAACGCTTGAAAATCCTATCTTTCTCCCCGTGGATCCTTGATTTAAGACTTAGAAGCATTAATGAGAGTAATAGTGATGTAATTCTCACCACAAATTACGAATAAAATGTGGAAATCAAAGACAAGAAAGAAAGATAGAAGAGGAGATACAACAGAAGGAACAATTGGCAACAAAAGGATGTATTAAATCCTAAAACCTCCAATTACAATCCCTAAACAAGCACCTAATTAAGATATATAGATTAACACAAGAAAAGAAAATCAAAAGAAACCTAACGGTATATTAAGCCTAAAAACTTCAATTGATTAATCTGCATCAAGAACCGAATCTCTTAAGAAGACCTCAAGGAAATAGAATCTCCAAGTAACCCCCCCTTTCTAAACAAAGTTCAATAGAAGCTTCACCAAGCTATCAAGACTCTCAAAGGAGATCCAATTCATCAATCATTTATTTTGAAAATAGTCTACCTAAAAAGAAGCTGGATTTTCAATCCTACTCCAAACTACACCAAATCTCATATTAAGACTCAAGTAATGTTAGGGATCACTAATCTAACCTTAGAAACTTCAATCAAGACTCAAATTAACAAGATATTTTTGGGGTTTTCTTGAAAAACATTTTTTGGACTATCAATTATAACAAACCCTAGACTAGAATCGTAGGAACGAATCTAAATTCAGCTCTGATACCAAATGATTTAATTCTCACCACAAATTACAAATAAAAATGCGGTAATCAAAGACAACAAAGAAATATAGAAGAAGAGATACAAGAGAAAAAACAACTGGCAACTAAAGGATGTATTAAATCCTAAAACCTCCAATTACAATCCCTAAACAAGCACCTAATCAAGGTAAATAGATTGACACAAGAAACGGAAACCAAAAGCAAACCTAAAGGTTTATTAAATCTAAAGACCTCAATTGATTAATCTGAATCAACCACCGAGTCTCTTACGAAGACCTCAGGGAAATTGAATCTCCCAGCAACCCTCATTTCTAAACAAAGTTTAATAGAATCTTCACCAAGCTCTCAAGTCTCTCAAGGGATATCCAATTCATCAATCATTAATTTTTGAAATAGTCTACCTAAAAAGAATACCAAAAATAGGTATTTATAGTTTTAGGCTATTACATCATAAGAGGCCCAAAAGTTGCCCAAAAAGGATAAATGGCGTGCTGGGTCAGGCTCACCTAATGAACTCAGCGAGTTGCCAACTTGGTCGGCGATTTTACCCTTCCTTGGAAGCATTTTGTAAAGTTCAGCGATCAGGGTCGTGCTCGACTAAGGAACTCGGCGATCCACCGATTGACCTCCATCTCGCCTAATATGGAAGCTTCCCTATAGCTCCCTTGATCTTTAGGTGAGCTTGGATCCCTCGCATAAGCCATTAGGTGAGTCGTCGAAGTGGTCTCAGCTCACTGAATGAGGCAGCTTCTTCACTCGCTCTTTCTTGCTTGATTAGACTTCCCACACTCTAAGCTATCATCCAAACATGCTATTGCTCAATTAGAAACTCTTTCCAAGCGCATATATTATTGTTCAAGGCATGGAACCCCCTCTTTGTCATCAACTCAAGCTCACGAACCTCCATTTTTGTGAACAATACTTCCATCCTTTGTAGTTCCCAAACTTGGATTGGAATGAATGACCTTGAGGCTATATGAATTGCATCAAATAGGGTATATTAAAATTGCTTAGAACCTTAGTTAGTTGTAGAAATGTTGGGTTTTAGGCTTAGAAGGACTGAGAAAATACTGAAATATCCCTATTAAAAAGTTATGGAAAACCTTCCATGGTGCCATCTACGGTTTGCGATTTTGTCGAAAGACCATAGATCCCATCAGTGGAATTTATAATGAAATTTTAAGGCTTCGAAAGTAATTCTACCGAACCAAACTATGACCAATAGAAGTTTCTAGGTCCTTTTGATAGATGCATAAGAATTACATAAATTTTTTTGGCTCCCACTACTTTTTCCACGAGTAATTGTATAGGTCATAGAAACTTCTCTGGCCCATAGACATTTTTCATACGTCACTAACTCAGAAAACTTTACTTCGGTAGTCTATGATAAAACGGTCATAACCTTTTACCCTTAACTTGAAATGAGGCAAATGTGGTGGCATTGAAAAGAGGACTCGTAGTACTTTTATTTTATAGGTGGTGAGCCACCTAATTCATTATGTCAAGATAGATAGGATTGTTCCAAGTTTACCTAAGTAGAATATTATATCAAAACTTAATTAGTAAGAAATCTTTCAACCGAAATTTGTGATTGGGGATTCTAGTGACCTTAATTCATATCCAAATCAATTCCTACACTAAGGAATTGAACTTAACACTGGTGAACTATTTAAGAATCACTCGATAAAACCTTTTACGTAAATGAGAATGGTTCATGCCTTATTATAAATTTTTTGTGTGTTGTAATATCAATACCTTAGAGTCATTCATTGTAGAATTACTGTTGCACGAAGTATGTAAGGGGTAAGGAAAGGTTTAACAACACAATTTAATGCAAAATACACATAGAAACTCATGAACTCGAAAGACGAAAAGAGTGACTGAATTGAATGAGTACTTTAGGATGATTGAATACCTTGCACTGGAACAAAATCAGAGGAAAAGAGAGGAGGGTATCTTGTTTACATATCCTCTTCAGTCACGCCGCAAGCCTAAATCCTGGACGTGATCAACCCTCGAGAACCATTGCTAATCCTCAATCGAACCCTTGTTGTGGCTGACTACTTAGCGGAAGAGTAACTCAAGAAAATTTAATCTTTAAAAAAAATTAAACCTTTTAATCTCAAAGTACTCATATGCTTCAAAATACTTTGAAAGCAATAATAGTTGAAATACAGTTTAATAATGGAATATTGAAAACATTCTCAAAGCTAATTATCTATGAATCCTCTATATTCCAGACAGAAGTCCAGACAAGACCCACAAAACCTCAAAGTAACTTACTAAAAGATAAAAGTGGAGTCCTCAAGAATGCAAGAGATTCACCAAAGCTTACTAGAACTGCAAGTGATCTAAAAAAAAGCACCTGTTGATGACCCTAGAAACAAGTATCTGCATCATAAGAATATGCTCGTCAAATGACTTTAGTACATTGAATGTATGAGTATGTAATATACCCAAAGTGAAGTAACTGACTAACACGAATGTAATGGATATAATTATATACTCAAAAAATGAAAAATAAATAAAGGAGTGTACAAATTTAAACTTATAAAATACTTACTCATCTCTGAAGTCAACATATTAACTCATATGATAAAAATACTTAACTCTATCACGAAGATTCTCTAACTGACAAGCATTACTACGAGCAACATGATGATACGACGTCTCACTCATGCTACTAGAACTGTCTCATACCTTGCCGGGATATAGAAGATCTCAACTTTGTGGATCCACTAAAGCTCTACTCGAAAGCAATAAAGAGTCGTATAAAAAGTACAACCTTTTTCCCATGTTGGCTACATTAGTTATAAAGAATATGAGTTGTTTGAACTCATAAAGATATTGGTGCTTAATTCTCCACCAATAAATAAATACTCTTCCTTAATTTGAGATATTTACTCAAAATATCCTCTTAAAAAGGTAATTGCTCTTAAATATCTCTGAACTCACTAAATCATTTAGAAATCAAAATTTCTCTTTTCTCTATTTAAAAAGTGATACATTTTAGAATTCTTAGTTCCCTTATACTTTTACTCAAATCACTCTTTAAACCCTTCTTAAAGTTCGTCTTAACTTTCTCAAAACTCAATTTAAGACAAAAAAGTTTGGTTAAATGGATTCTCAATGCTAACTCGGTAATAACACAGTAATAAGATTCATCTTGAAAATTAGAAATGAACAATAAAATCAATAATCTTAATACAACATATTACAACTAAAAAACAAGAATAGAATTCAGAACTCAACAAAGAAACTCAACTCAAGAATTATCAAAACTAAGGATATAACCCTAGATTATACTTTACAGATAGGAAGTGGATGTAGGGAGTAAGGAAGAAATCATACCATTACTATGAGTACCCTTACATATACCTGGAGGAACAATGTTTTTGGCGAAATTGGTAAAAACCCAAAGATTGATTGAAACCCTAACTTTCTCCTCTTGGATCCTTGCTCTAAGACTTGGAAGCATTACTAAACTTAAAATGATTGATTAACACTGTTTAAAACCATAAATAGGTGTAAAAATGTCTTGGTTTAGGCTTAAAAAATGTGGGAAACAACTAAACTACCTCTCTTAAAAACTGACAAAAACCTTTTATAGATCTATCTATGGTTCGTTCTTTGATCTATGGACTGTACATCCCATCCATGGAATTTATATAAAATTTAAGGCTGAAACTTTCATTCTAAAGGTCCAATCTACAACCCGTAGAAGTTTCTAGTGACTATAAATCAAATTCGTAGAATTTATACTATTTTTAGGTTGAAAAGTCCATTTATGGGTCAAAACTATGGCCCGTAGAATGGATCCATAGGAATTGGACCCCAAGAACTGATATCTCTGAAGTTTTATATGAGTTTACTGTATAGTTCATCAAAATTTCTATGACCAGTAAAAGAAACTCGTAGGAATTGACTTTAGGGAGCTCTAATGTGACAGTCTCTCGTAAAATGGACATAACGTTTACTCAAAACTCGAAATGAGACAAACCTGATAGCTTTGGGAAAAGAACTTATAGACCTTAAATTTGATGGGTCATGAGCAACCTAATTCATTATATGCAGAGATATATGATCATTTGATGTTTCCTTAAGTTGAATCTTACGTAAAACTTAATCGTTATGGAACCTTCCAACTCAACTTTGTCATAAGGCTTATTGTGACGTTAAATAATATTCCAATCCATTATAACACTAAATAACATCTTAAGTGTTTTCAAGAGCCCATGCATGAGTAGTGATTTCTAGATTTTATTCATTAAATTGCATGTTTTCAAGTAAGGATTTGGCATGATTAGATAACATGGCCTCTAATATGATGAAAGAGCATGCCTTTTTCTTCAGATTATGAATTTAAAAAGAAAAGTGTAATTTTCATCGTGGCTATACTAAGCCCTCAAACTTAGATTTATATTGCATGAAATTAAATTTGTCCTTATGCTTACGAACATATTTGAAATCGCATATGTTACTAGTTATTATGAGTTTTGGTATCAAATGTGCCTCAATATTATATGAGTTATACGTATGTTTTTGGGAGTAGTATTTAGCACCGAGTCGAACAGGGTGAGAGTACCCTTAGTCCCAAAACTATGTGACCCATAGTTTATAACTCCCCTCTGTTGGCTATCGGATTCCATGTAGATCACATGGTCTATGTCGGTTAGAGAACCTCCTACAGAAACAATCTTAGGTTTTGAGTGCATTTACTCTTTGCTTTCAAATTTTAGAGTTTCTATTATTTACTATGATTCAAAAGGAAAATTCCTCTTATGGATTTTCTTGAGTCATTCTATCACAAATTTTACTATCATGATACAACTTCAGTTTTAGTTATGCTTCAAGAAATGTTTTACTATGACATGTGCATGATATCAGTTTTAAGCATGCTTTCAATTATCAATTATTTTCTTTATGCACATCTCACATAATCAGTACGTTCCATAGGCCTGACAACATACTTCTTTGTGCTGCATCATTTTATAATGTAGATTCTGTAGCCCGTTCTTCAGTCTATGGTTAGTTGGTTGGACACATATCTAGCCAGTTTGGTGATTCCTCCTCATTCGAGGTCTTGTAGTTCAAATTCCTTTCAGTACTTAGTTTGGTTATTCAATATTTCAGTATTTAGAGTTATCTTGGGACTTGTCCTAGATACTCGGCAGTAGTAGAGGCTTTCTGACATACAGTCAGATGTTCAACTTTATTCTGACTGTAATTTTTTGAAACTTATTTATAGTGCAGATTAAGTTGTTCATTTCTCAAGTTAAGCTTCGGTTCATATATGTTGTTCCATTTTTAAGTCATGCTAATGCTAAGAGGGTTATCTTGAGATCACTTGTGGTCTTCAATCCTGGGTTTCATCTTGGGTTAATCTCGGGGTGTGACAAATTGTAACCCCTTGGACATGAGAATGGGCAAGATAGTAGTTTTCAAATGTTTCTGGTGCCATGCGATGGAGGCCAGCCAAGGCTCGTGGATTGAGCCACAAACTGTGGGTCTTATCCGTGGATTGGCCATCCAACAAGGCCTAGAGGACCACAAATCACGACCTAGACCAACAGACCATCGTTGGGTCCATGATCCGTTGAGTGTGGTATATGGATCATGGCCCCAAAGTCCAGTCTTTGATGGACATGACGAACGTGCAGGACAGACCATCGCTTAAACCATGGTTCGTCGGTCAAGGCTAGTATGTTGAAGGTCGGCAGTTATTCTAAAGGTAGTCTGGTCTTTTCTTAATTGTTTTATCTTAATACTATGTCATTTTTCACATGCCTAAAACCCTATATAAGTGATTTTAACCCCAAATTAATTCATTCACTTCAATATCTCCAAACTCACCAAAAGAAGTTGAGTCTTTCTCTCCCAAAGGTATTTCTCTCTCTAGAAGGTTGAAGAAGAAGATTCAAGCTATGGTTCAAGATCAAGCCTTCATTTTTCAATTGCTTTTGGGCGTTGATAGTAAGGTATGATAGTTTTCATCCATGGATTCCTTCCATTCATGGAGTTCCCAAATTCACCTATTTCAAAGTTTGAAATCCCAAATTGAGTTGGGATTTTCTTCAATTTTGTGGTTTTTCTTGATTATTGATTTGAATGATTTAATTATGATCTCTTATGCATTAATTGATGAAATACTATAATTTTAGTGTGATTCCCCTATGAACCCATGTAATCCCTATGTTTTACTAGTTATGAGCATATAATGTGGGTCTTGGATTGTGAAAGAAAAGTTTTATAAAATCAAGCATGAATTGATAGAATTACATGAAATTATGATTAATTTCCATGAACCAATGTGTAACTTATGTTTTCTAGATGTTTATGATTGAAAGTGGATTTTCTACCTTGAAAGGTTGAATTATGGATCTATGCTTGTTCTTATGAAATATATAAAAAAAAATTAAGGATGCTTTGAGAGTGAAGTATCAATGATGATGTTGTTGTGGTGTTATTCAAAGGATTTCTCATATACACATGAAAGTATGATTGTGAGAGGTTTTCTCACATAGTAAAGATTCTAAGATTGAAAGGTTTTCTCACGTAAATGAATCAAATATAAAGAGCTATCCTAATGAAACTTAGCTTGGATTGGCAAGTTGAGGTGCCCTTCCATGGATAGTAAGAACGAGTTAAGAAAATGACTACTCCGTGGGAATTATGCTTAGCACCGAGAAGGATATTAAGATGGAGGCTCTCTCGCTGGTAGAGATTGGTTTCTAGAAGAAACCTCCTTATTCCTTACCTATGTGCCCCCATAGGATTATTGTCTAGATAGACATTAGCTAGTGGAATCTACTTAAGCTAGAAGTTCATGATCTCTATGTCAGTTAAGGCTACTTCCCACAACAATAATAATGAACTAAGGTTACTTTAAGAAGTATTTCGCATGAATTTTAAGGTTTTAAAGATGTTAGCTTGCATTGACCATGTTTTATGACTTATGCTTTCTAACCCTTTTATATCATATTTTAGCTTTGTCAATTGCATGCTATGAAATCACCTATTTTAGAATGATTTAAATGTTTTATGCATTGTTGTCGTACTTTGTACATTATTTTGTAATAACACATACTCTTGCCTACGTTTCCCCAAATGTAGGGTCTGATAATCAGGGTCCTCAGTTTTATGGCTAGTAGTGGATTACGAGATTTTTGAGTTTGGGTGAGTCCTTATTCTTCGAGGATAGATTTTTAGTTTTTTCAGTTTCTTTCTTATTTTCAGGTTTGGACAAGATGTATGGGCAAGGCCCAATTTCATTCTATGGTATTAGATGGCTATTGAGACAAATGTTTAGTCTGTTGTTTTACTTTAATAAAATATTTAGAACTTAAATTGTACTTTTTTGTCTCTCATGTTCTATTTCTTATGTTATGAATGCTAAGTGGATTGTGTGGAGCCTCTCGGAGTCCTATACACCATGTTACATCTAGGGTATACCCTTGGGTCGTGACAAACTTGGTAATCAAAGAACAAGATTTAGAATGGTCCTAGGTTATCTTATACGGCACGTCGAGTAGAGTCTTGTTCATGACTGTGAACCCTGCCTCATTTAGGAATTAGAGGCTACAAGATGTTTAGGAAACTCTACTTCTTCATTACTTTAAAGTCGTGCCATAGAGTTTAACTCTATTAAGTCTCTATCCTAATCCCTATCTGATGCTCTACAGGATATGGCAGAGTTTGGTCGACCCTTTGGTCGAACAAGTGACTAATGCAGAGTTTAGGGCTCCTTTTTCAGGTATTGGCTCAAGCCATGATTCCCCAAGCCAATAGGGAGGTTGCGGTTCCCTTGAACTCAAATGTGGTTACGACGGAATCTAGAGTGAGGGACTTCACTGGAATGAATCCTACGGAGTTTCATTGTTCTAGGGTTGAGGAAGATCATCAAGAGTTCATTGATGAGGTCCACTATTCTATGCTTCGAATTGTCGTTAAACTCAAATTGTGTTTAATCTTAGATTGAGCTGGAATATCTGAAATTATATTTATTTGTGTTAATTGGGGATGGAAACATAGTTGATCATGCAATTTTGTTAGATATATGTTTTAGGGCTATTTTGGGATTTTCAAGATTAGGAAAATGTTGATTGTGGTGTGTGATTACCCTTACCTTGTGGTTGACCTCAATTGATGTTATTGTTGATTGTTTGAGCCTGTTTGATCTTAGTCTAGGCTTAGACTAGTGCTAGATGTAGCCGTGCTATATTTGGAGCTGTTTGGCCTCATTCTATTTCGACATCATTTCGGATGGTTAACTCCCTATGGATTTCTATAGCATACTTGAGTCGGATAGAAATAAGACTTCGATTAGGCGAGGACTCAACTTTAATTGCCTTCTATCCACTCTCCCTCTTTCTATAAATCTGTGAATTGCGTTTGGGTTTTCAGGATTTCGCTGACCATTGGGCACTAGAGTTGGTTCGACCTTGGAGTATTGTGCTGATTATACCAGTAGACATCATTCCATGGTAGTTCTATGGTGATGACTTTAAATGAGGTCCTTTGAAATCCATTATAATCGATGATTCAAGGTGTAGTCATGCTGACCTTTATCATCTACGGTTTCGATACACTTTAGCTTCAGCCTATTTCCCCTTGAGAGACCACCTGCGGTTTGAGGTTCAGGGTTTGTACTCCTTAGCTTTAGGAGGTTCTTATTAGATACCTGGAGGTTACCTACAATTTGAGGTATGGGCTACACAATGGTCTTAATAGATTTAGCCATAATGTACCCCTCTCGGACCTATGGGGGCCTCTTCTGGTTTTTACTTAAACATGCACATGTGTGTACCTTTTGGGCTTATGGGAGTTAGTTATGCCTAGTTAGTTGAACTTAGTTCTTTTTCTGTTATTACTACATTCGTTTGCATTTCTTTTAAATTTCACTTTGACCTCTTCTATGTCTATATTGTATCATTTCATATTGCTTTTAGTTTTCATACTTATTCAGGTGTTATAGTGGTGGTCCCGTCTAGTCTACTATCATTTTTTCACTGTCGGTAGACTACTTTGGCTCACCAAATCGCACAACCACAATAGCTGGCTTAACTCCCTCTTTCTCTGGTACACTCCCTTTATGAGTTAGTCGGCCTATGGTACCTACTGAGTATATGTTGGTTTGGTACTAATGCTACCCTCTGCGTATGTTCCGTGATGTAGGTCTGATACTTGCTACCGACATTGATCATTCAAGCCCGTTGGAGATTTTCTTCTACAGTGAGGGTAAGTACTTGGCATCCTGCATTTACTGACTTCTACTTTTATTTGATAGCTAGTCTTTCGCTTTTTGAGACAAGCTTTTATTTTGGGTCCATTTTTGTGACTTAAAACTCTTGTGTTTAGACAAATCTGTACTTGTGACTTCACGGTTCTAGGAGGGATCTTTTGTATAGATATCATTTTGGTTTGCTTCTATTTTTTATTCCATTTCTATTATTCAATTACTGCTTCTGATTTGTTTCTACCCTTATATCTATTACTTGTTGTTTTGGGTTACGGGTTGGCTTACCTACTAGAGGGTTATAGTAGGTGTCATCATGATCGAGGAATTGGGTCATGACAAATAGATATACCAATAATTATCTATCTCAATTATATTTTTAAATGATGGTTTTTATTTATCCCATAGCTTAGTTTTGTTTTTCTTCTAATTGAGGGTTGTGAATTAGTGTATAAATGTTAGATGATTATTGTGGTGCATCAACTATGTGAACCATTTAAGTTGAGATATAACATTTCAGGATTTGAAATGTAGAGACCAACTACCTAGAATCTATAGTTGATGATATTATGATACCTTTATGATATATGAGGTTTCATGATACCTTTATGATATATGATGTACCATGATACCTTTCAGATAAATTACATCATAATATAATTCTGATAGATGGTGTATCATGATGCCTTTATGATAGATAGCATAATGATACCTTTCCAATCAATGATGTATCACGATATGTTTTTGATACATTTCCAATACATGACATATCATGACACCTTTCCTATATATGATGTATCATGATACATTTTTGATACAAAATATATCATGATACAATAGATACATTAAAGAAATCGCATACATTTTTTATACTTTATGTTTAGATGATTATCCTTCCACAACAATTGTGTTATTGGAAGAAGAAATACATTGATACACTTACCATTGGAAGAAGAAATACATTGATACACTTACCATTAATAATATTTACCTGATATGAATAATCCCAAAATGTGCGAATTTAGGGAAATCTGTAATTTAAATTTGAAGAAATTAAAATCAAATCGTGCTAAATTGGTAGAGTAATGTCGTGGGAGAGAAACGTCAATAATATAGGCGGCACATTTTATTTTGTCAAAATACAATTTCTAATTATGTGTAAAATAGAAAATTGAGAATAATCATCTAAATTTTGTAGCTTTGTTAGGTAATTATGTTAATGTAGTATTTTAAGGAGTAAATATAAGGCATATGTTTTCCTAGTTGTGTCAATATTCCAATAATTATTGGGTCAGGTCCACCAATAATTTGATTAGCGCATTAGCCCATTAGTGATCTTTAACCCTAACCCTAGGTGTATAAATGCACCATTATAGGTGTAGAAAAAGAGGGTTTCTTTCCACCACATTAAATGACTAGGGTTATCAATCTAAAACACAAACAAATGTTCTACTTCTTCTGAGGACATTGGACTCTGGATAAAGGAAATTCATCTGAATTGTGCGGGTTTTCAACGATCAACAACACAAATTTTGATAGTTACCTATTCACTTCTAGAGAAAATAAAATTGTAAGTGTCTAAACTAATATTTACCAATTGAAATACTTCAAAAACAAATAAAATTTTCTTTACTAATTAGATGGTCATCCAAGAAATTAAATTCATGAAAATAACAAAAGAATGTCGATTTTCCATTGTTGAAAATCATTGTGCAAATAATGATTATTTAACTTCAGTTCAATTATTTGTCTTATATAATTTGAAAATAAAAACTACATGTTTGCTAACTTAAATTATTTATTGGAGTGGGTAGCCGAGTATATATAGATAGACAAGGACACAAATAATTTTTTACAGTCGAATAGATTTTGATTCTAAAATGTTAAAGGATATTTTTTGTTAAGAGGATAATTTGTTTATTCCTTATTTTTATAAATTTTTTTAAGAGTTACAAGATGTAGTCTATATAATTAGTGTAAAAAAAATAACATCAAATAAATTGAGAAGATTTTTTTTTTGACATTCTTATAACTTGTAATAAATCATACCAAACACAAGGTGAATAATAATGACCTCATCCTTGCTCCATTTGAAGGTACAGGAAGATTTTAATAAGTCGTAAATTTCACATAATATTTATCCAATTTAAACTGTGAAGATTATTTTTTTCATACCATATGAAAGTGATAAAAAATACACAATTTTTTAAACTTTACATATGAAAAGGAAAATCTTATTTAGATTTGTAGAAAAAAGTTGATGTGCTACATATTCTCTCTCATTCTTGTTTATCTAAAATAAGGAAAGAAACACATCCCCTCTTAATCACATTTCTTTGCTTCATTCTATATTCATGTATGAACTTTTATCAATCTTTGCTACTGTGACGATTTGATCCATCGTTATTCAAAAGACACCTTTTGCGGAGTCCCAAAAATTCATAAAATACGGTGCAAATTTAAAATTGGATTATGCAAATAAAATTCAGGAATTTTAATGGATCCATGTTGACGCCAGCCGACCCTAATGAAAAGTCTCCTACTATGGCAGCACCACATAGTGCCTAAATGGCCGCTATAGCTGGGTTTGAAAAATCAGACGCTAGAAAACACGATTTATTTTATTTTTCCGTCCACTTTTCATTGGGAAAATAGAAAAGGGTTATTTCAAAATTCTCCTAAGCCACTCCAAGCTCAAGAACAATAGAGGGGAGGGATAAAAACCTGGAAAACCTGGACTCCAAGCAACTACTGAAGAGATCTAGATACGAACTTCTAACCTTGATCGATGTAGATCGAGAATTCATAAGTGAGTAGTTAGACCTGTCTCTTTTAATATAATATCTTGCAGTTTGTCAGGCTATTGTATGTATGAGCCTTCAGACGCAAAGTGTAGATGTTGGAATTTGTGGGTAGTTGTAGTTTAAATTAATGATTGATTTACTTGGTTAATGTTGATCTGATGATGAATGATGGATGTTATCCTATAATAGATGACTATGGTTAATCAAATTTTCAACGGGGAATAATTTGGGAAATGGTTTTTTCGGGTAGGTGATGGTTGTTTATTTTTCTGTTTATGTGGTATGTGCTTGTCAAAAGCTTTGAAAGTATTCCATGCATGGTATATGATTGTGGAAAAGGAAAGAATAACATATGATTGATGAATATTTTCAATGGTATGCAATGATATCATTACTTCGGTGTACAAGTGTATTTTTATTCATTGTGATTATGATGAATGATTGATGGTTGACTCAGCTGCCACTTCTAGTAAAAGATATTTCCCACGATTGGCTAAAATACATTGCTTGGTGTATACAAATAGTTGGCTCGGGTACCATGACTAGTATGGGGATATCCAAAATTATTGTCTCAGGTACCACACCGATACGTACGAACGATTGACATGGGTACCACGTCAGGTGCACTAATAGTTTGTGTGTCGATTCCATGAGAGAACCAAGATTACTTCTTAATGACGTGATTATTAAATTCTTGTTTTGTGAGTGGACCGGAGTTATTTATTTTGTTATATTTATCGCATGTTGGTCCTTCGGTTGTTGGGTGGTTGTATTTAAATGCTTGGGTAGTTCTTTTATAGAGAAGGGTGCATACTAAATACTGTAGTGATGTTTGAGGGATCCTTAGAGGTCTGGTTATTTGAAGGGTGTGATGATTTCGTTATAGCTTGTTGTATAGTTTGGGATCATGTGAATGGTGAATGTTTTGTCTAGGTGAGGAGTGAGAGTCAGGGTTATGTTTCTGAAAGTGATTATAATTTTATGTTATCTGTTTGATTAAATTTTGTAGGGACTAGGAGTTTGAATGAGTGTTTGAGGGTCAATAGTAGTCTAGTTAACAACGTTAGTAGTGACCTAGTATTTAGGATATCTCTATTTGAAATAACGGGTTAGGTTATGATCTAATACAAGGGTGGAATGAACTAAATGGTTGAGTTGGATGTGGAAGGTGGTGGATGACTTGAGACAGAGTGTATGGGTTCCAACGTAATACTACTTGTAGTGAGAGGGCTGACTGAATGGATGGGGAACAATCTATACTAAGAATAATCTCATGGAACACAATCCAAAAGAAAGTAGATTGTAGCCTACCTCGTACCCAATCCCATGACCTCTCAATCTACTGAATTGAAGCTTTCCCCCCCTTAAGGAAATTATTCTCCTCAAGTACCTAAGTTTAATGGTAAATATTCTCCCTGAATAGAATGGTCTTACTCATTGATGTATCAGTACCTAAAAAATGTGGTGTCAGCGAATCACTAAATGAAAATAAAGAAAACTCAAATTTATTTATCAAGAGGACGAAGAAGTTCTGAAGTTCTTAAAATTCAATTTGAAAAATGTGAGAAACCCCTTTATTTATAGACAACAAAGGGTAGTATGAACAAATTTTTATTATAATTAATCGAAAATGTCATAAGCCTTTGGATCTCGCAAAAATTAAAAAGAATTACCTAATGGTATGATGGGAATAAATTTAATTTGTGATAGATCTAAATGTTGTAACACTTTTAATAATTTCCTTAGACTAAGAAGTTATTAAAGTTGATATTCCCAAAAACTCTTAATTTGTTTAGAAAGAAATATGAAAATGCGATGAATTTTTTTAATCACTAATTCAATGAATATTCAGAGATGCGTGATCACAGATCGAAACACATCATTTTTTATGGATCAAAGCTTTTATATTTTCCTCTTTATCTAATAATTTGTTTTTTTTTTAACTTCATGATTGCAAGTTTAAATAAAGGAGATTTATCATCTTATGACTGACCATTAAAAGAGAAATAATTGTGGCTATGGGTGAAAGTTTAATATAATTTGTGATAAGGCTAAGATTTTATCAATCTTTTACTGAATTTTCTGAGATGCATGATCACACCAATAACAAATCTTGTTCCATAATGCATAAGATTGATGGAGAATGATCTTTAACTTTGGCTTTTGTAACACCTCGTATTCTACGTGTACTAGTTATATTTATATGACACTTATAAATTGTCGTGTGGTATAGTTATGGACTTGGTTTCCTATGCTCCTAGTGACAATAGAATAGGCTTAAAGTGAACTGCCCAGAGATTTTGATGCGACCCGATTAAGTTGGCGTTGATGGAAGTATTTAAACTTGAGATCATAAGGTGGTATTTGAGTCTAAAGTTTAAATTGACATAGTGTATATAAGTTTTAAGTTAAATTAAAGGTATTAAGGTCTATAAATGGAATAACATAATGAGGTGCTTGATTGACTACACTAAGCTAGTAGGTGACAAGTAGGTGCATCACCTACTTTGACTTATTGACCTGCCCAAGGTACCAAGTAGGTGTATCACCTACTAAGACTCTTTTGACCATGTTATTGGGCCAACTGCACTACCACCTACTTGCATTAATCAGGCCCAAGTTGATTAGAAGAAAAAGGGGGAAATGGACAGCCAAAGACCAATCTTTCCAAGCCCACAAGAAATAATTTGAATGGAAAAGTAGGTGCATCACCTACTTAAATGTGTGGCCTAAATTAAAGACACATGTTGGCTGCAAATGAAGTACAAGAAAGGTCGCAAAAGGCCCAATGTTCTTAAGTCCAAGTAGGCGGGTCACCTACTTGACAAATTATGGCCCAAAATGAGTGAGAAAGTCGGCCAAAGAAGGTCCCTTTAAAAGGGATAGATATCAACTTTTTCCAACCATTTTTACTTTGGCGAAAAAATCAGATTTCTAGAACTTTCTCTCTTTTCTCTCTTAGATTCATACAACTGCCATTAAATACCATTAGGGTTCTTGAACATTAGGGAGTTCAAGCTATTGGAAGGTATAATTTAAGACAAGTTAAGGAGGACAAACTTTACCTTTAAGAATCCAAGTCTTAGCAAGTGATAGTTCTGTCCAAAAAGGTAAGCTACTACAATCTTCTCCCTCTTGTGCTTGAGTAAATTAGGACACGTGGTGTGTGTTAGTGAGTTGGAAATTGTTACTTTTACATGGTGTAATATTTGGGGGGGATGTTCTGGTGATTAGTGCATGTTGGGACAGCCATGGAGGGGAGTCCTCTTTAAATCCAGTTTTGAGCTTGTTTGAGCACTTTGAAAGTAATGTTAGCTCTTCAAGTGTAGGTGATATGAAACCATGATTCATATTGCTTCTGTTACATTATTAGGTTTAAGGATTGTTTTATGTATATTATGATAAGGGATGTGACTGGATGTGCGGGAAAGTTATGGAGACGTTAAAGGACTTTAATATTGCAGGGAGTTTTGGGGAGGACCTGATACGAAAGTTGTATGGTATATATACGTGATTAAAGGGAAAGGGAAGGAAAGAAAACAATGGCTTGATAAATTGCATGCTTACTGCTTGGTTACTATTTAGATGAGATCAAGTAGCTCAAATTGATTGATTAGCTATTAATACCAGTCTTACAACTTATTTTATTGTAGATTAGTAATCTGTAGAGAAGGAGCTTAAGTCATACGTATTGAGTTGTATAGCAAGTATGTAAGGCTATTCAATTTCCTATTTCTTTGGCATGAATCTAACACTTGCATTACAAAAAGTAACCTTTCTAAGTGCCCTTGGTAATGACTGATCCATAGTTGCAGTTCCTATTCCCTAGAGCAGTAAAGTGAGTACTCTAATATGAGTTTGTTGCTAAATGTACGTGCTTACTCTTCTAATTATTAGCATCCAAGGTTTAAACTTGTTTCATCGTCAAAGTACCGTTGGCACCTATTTCCCTTAGATAAATAAAAATTATTTAGATTACGCATGGTACATATGTTTATATGTTGGATATACAATCTGCCCATATCATGCCAACTTGCTTCAATTATCTATATATATGTCATCTTTTCACATGTTCATATGTTCCCTTTATTGGTTATTACTCTCATTGTGTTAGACTATAATGTTACCTCACAAGATCCCTACTTGCTCTATTGTACATTTTATATGTACTTACTTGGAATATGTACTCGTCCTAAAGTTGAATCTGCCTACATTCTCCCTTGGTTCCACTTTCACGTATACCTTGTATTTGATATTAGTTAGTGAGTATTTGGCTATCATATAGAGTTCAAATCTCTTGGTTGAATGTTAAATGTCTTCACTTAATATGTGCTTCAATTTGAGATGTCAAAATGCTTACTGAGTCATATAAGGTCCTTAGTATTACACATTCATGCTATATTTGCTTCCCATGTCATCGTAAGTCCATATTCATATGTCTTCTACTACTTGTCCATAGTTCCAAATCTCAACAATGATTATGACCACCAAAACAACAATCTTAAAAGAGTTATGAACATCAAAACAATAATCTCATAGAATAAATAATCTGAGTGAAGCAATATGTATGATTATGGGTGGCAGCCCAAGGGAAAATGCCTAGCACGGGTTGATCCCAATTGGTATAGAAGGGTTGTAACTTAGGGGCTAATACCTAGCATGGGCCGATCCCAATTAGTATAAGAAGGTGGCAGCTCAGGGGCGAAAGCCTAGCATGGGTCGATCCCAATTTGTGGAATTATGAGGACAACATCCTAGGGGTTAAAATTCCTAGCATGGGTCATCCTCTTCTACCGCTGATCAGCTGGTCATTTGTATCATTTGTCTTATAAATATTATAATGCAAACAAAAGTAAAGAAAAGAATGTAACATACACGATTCCACAAGTATGAGCAAAGGTGGTCTCTAATCCTTATCTATTCCTATTTGTTTTCACTTGAGCTCTCATTTTACATATAATTGTATTATGCCTTACATATTCAATACATATTTTCATACTGACGTCCCCTATTAGGGACGCTGCATTCATGCTGCAGGTACAAGGACTCAACTAATAGATCTCCCCAATAGAAGCAAATGATACTTAGCGGTTCTTAGTGCGCTCCAGGTTGATTCGAGGATTTGCCGAGTCTTTACTATGCGTATTTCATAGTAGTACAGTCATGGATTCCAGTAGAGGCTTTGTAGACATTGTAAAGCTATAATCTGAATTCATAGTTTCACTTGTCACATGCATCGGTTTAGCTAGTCAACATGTGTTGTATATGAAGCTTCTCATAAGTAAATATATTTGCATAGTAGTAGTTTACTTTCTCATCATAGGTGACTTGTAAAGCATGTGTTCATATGGTACTTGTTCACGTCACCTAGGGTTGGGGTGTGACAACTTTCTGTTTTGTTATTCTAATTTCTAGCACTTTGATTGAGTTTTAAGATTTTACTTCACAAATAAATAATAATAACTAGTGATCTAGTAATTTTCATTTTTTTTGAAAACCTTCTCTCTTTCTTCACAAATATTTTCGTCTTTCAAAAAATTTAACCAAGTATTTCTTATTTTGTACTAGTGTGTGTGTGTGTGTATATATATATATATATATATATATATATATATATATATATATATATATATTTATTTATTTATTTATAGAGAGAGAGAGAAATACATATAGATAGATTTATAAAAGAGTGAAAATTTACATTCATATAAAAAACTAGTACGTCATGAAAGATAACTTTCGTCCATACGCTATTATTCATTGTTATAAATTTAATGGAAGAGAATGTTCTTTTTCAAGTATTAACACATAAATATTTTGTTTCATATCCAAATCATCAAGGATTCGGAACGTTACTATGATATCACCTTGCTAGAAAATCAAGTAATATATAATTAGTATATTTTATGAATATTCGAATATCGTATCAATAACAATTAGTTTTATTTAATTTTGGCTGACTTCAACTAATTCCCTTAATTTGGTTGAAATTGCAATTCACATGGTTATTCTTCTTAAGTGAAACTAACTACATTGTTGGCTTCCTTTTCAAGACAATGTTTTGGGCCTTACATACAATTTCCAGCTGACCCAACTCTCCAAACCCATTACAGCAACCCACAAAACATTTTGAAAAGATCTAACTCCATGTATTCTTTCTTCTTCCACGCGAAAACCAACAACCCGACACTGTTACACGTCTTCTTCGTCACGCATCCAACAATCCAGTAGTAAAGAACGA
Organism: Solanum stenotomum; assembly: GCF_019186545.1. Classification (NCBI taxonomy): domain Eukaryota; kingdom Viridiplantae; phylum Streptophyta; class Magnoliopsida; order Solanales; family Solanaceae; genus Solanum; species Solanum stenotomum. The sequence goes on along the minus strand of NC_064282.1, from coordinate 72,994,127 downwards.
ACCCAAAGCGCGAAGAAACCCAACACGCCTCGTTCTTCCTTTCTCCCAGAAATGTCGCATCAGTCTGGCAGATCTTGAAAAATTCACCCCGTCTGTTGCAGCTGCCGCGTCCATACTCGTCCCCTCCCTTTTCCCCTTTTTTAGGGATTTCCCAACCCCTTTTACTGATTCCTCAAAAAGGGGCACATGAAATCAAAATCTGCCCATTTACCCCCAATTTCCAATTTTAAATCTTCTATATATTCTCTTTTTTAGTCACTCAAAAAGGGGATTTTTTGGGATCAAAGAAGAGTTTTTTTTTTTTGGACACTAATTTACTGCCCTAAAACATAAGGAATTTCATCAAAAGAAAGAGTTGTTTTACTTTACAGAGCTCATTAAAAATGGCTCACAGTGGTTCAAGTTCTTCGTGGTCGATTTCGAATTCCGGTTTGCTAACCCGAAAAAGTAATACAGTCCCTTCTTAATCTGATTTTTCGTTTTGCTTGTTTAGTTGGCTATATTGTTCTAAAACAGGAATGTCTCGTCTGATCGAGACTTTGGTCTTTCATGTGTGAGTATGATTCAAATATATATGTATGGATGTTGGAAGGATGGTTTCCCACTGCTGCTGCTCTTATTGTTTTAGGTTTCATAGCATTGTTATGATAAGTTTCAAAATTTCCTTGTTAGTCTTAGTTTGTTATGAATATGCGTCAATAATTAATGTTCGACGTCATATTACTCATTCCTAGCCTTAAACTAATTGAATGAATTTGGATCTATGACTATTTAAGCTTATCTTTGAACCAATGTGAAGTTTTGCTTAATCATGTTATGCTTATAAATACAAGCTGAGTTGCAAGAATAGTTATGATGCATTCTGTGTGCAATCTAAAACCAACATTATGTCTCTATTCTAATACCTATCGCATCTACATCTATCACATAATTAAATCTATTATCTATCTTAAGACACCTCTATGTGGTTTTATTCTTACTTGGTGTCAAAGTATGATCTTGGTAAAAATCCGACTATTCGATAGCCTATTTGTCTGTGACAATCTTAGCATGTTGGTTTAGTAAGTTGACACCCTGAAGATCCTCGTATATGTATTTTTAATTTACGTAGGTGACATGAAATTTTGATTTTAATGTGGATTAGTGATATATATATTGTCTTGGGAAAACTTTAGTTCCAAGTTGGATTAGACTGTTTATTTGCTAGTGGGTTTCGCTTCTTGTAAACATTTCTTATCTTTAGATGTTGAAGTTTTTTTTTTTGTTAAAATTGTCTTCCAGTAACCCCTATATGCCATGGAAAAGGTTTTAGTCAATTGGCTTTTGATTTAATAGTATGGTTTTGGTATAAATAAGTTTATAATACTGTATTTACTTATTGTTAAGTTGTATTGCCATTAGTGTGTTTTGTTTCTTTATTTATTAAGTTTTTTCCTATGTTTCTTTGTTATGAATATGTGTTAATCCTTTTCTTTTCCTTTTGTTTCATTTGATTTCGAGTGAGTTCGTCGAACTCCATTGCCTCTCTTTCTTTTTCGTTGCAAATGGGCCAGCCTAATTGCATTTCCTTGAGTCGTATTTAAATCCAAGTCCCAATGGAGTGATGTGTGAAGCAAGGGAAGTCGATAAACATGTTGAAGATAGTAATACAGGGCGGTAAATCAAATTCCAAGTGTCCGGAAGTCCAAAAGTGGACTGTATACATGGATATACATGTTGAAAAATATGAGCATACAGTTTTAAACGCGGCAGAAGGTTGAAAGCAAAATAATGCAGAGTTCAAACTGAAATACATGTCCTAGAAGGCTCTATACATCCGATATATAGCTTGTATACAACAGTATACATTCAATGTATACAGGGAGTTTTAGGAATGAAGATGAGCCAAAACCCAATTTTCTTTCAACAATAGGTCCAAGTGAAAATGGCCCAAAAGGGCCACAAAATTTGGGAATTTGGGCAAAAAGGCCCACATTCTAACCTTCTTATTATACTCTTATTAATTGTATTGATTCTAACCCTTTTATTTTACTTTGTTTAATTTAATTAAATTCCCCAAAATATGAACAATATTCTTTATGTTAGTTTATTTTAATTAAATTTCTTTCTTTTTACCAACTCTTATATTTTTATTGATAATCTTCAGTCCATTTCTTTAATTTATTCTTCAATTAATTTAAAAAACTTTTCATGATTTAATTGACCAAATTGGTTCAACTTATTATTTCTAAAATGATTCAAATAAATTCTGACATAATCTATCTTTTAAAGTTTTAATTTTTATCTCATCTTTAAAATGTTAACCTTAAGTTTATTTGTTTGAAGTTCTAATATTAACTTTTTTTCTCCTTTTTTTTAGAAGTTTGGCAAATGATTGAATTAGTCCCATTTTCCTAAAAGCTCAAAAATATTCTTTTAGTCCACTTAATTAGTTTATCTCAAAAATAGTTAAATACTTTTAGTCAAGTCGTAAGTCAACCGCACGTTAGCGGATATTTCAAGTGCCTAACACATTTTTTAAGTGTAAATTGAACCCCGAATCCCCTTCAGTATCTTGAAATGATTTTGTCTGTTTAAGTCTTTTGAAAATTATAAGTTTTCTTAATTTCTTTCAAAAAATTAAGTGGCGACTCTTTTCTAAGTATTTTTCTCAAATTATTTTATACTTAGAATATTTCAAATAATGATTTTTCTAAAGAAAGTAAAATTACGGCCTAACAGAATAATGATCCAAAATACTGCAAATACCAGCGGTTGGTTGGCCACCCTATCGAGAAATGCTTCGTCTTGAAGGATAAAATCATGGACTTATCTCGCGAAGGGAAGATTGAACTCGAAGATGAGAAATTGAGTTCAAATCAAGTCAGTATTGCTTTTGACTTACCCAATCCGATCATGACCTACAATTTTGCTGAAGGAAATGGGCAACAAGTCATCCCAAACATTAATCAGAAAAGAATGGTTAAGTCTGGAGACTTTGAACCCATTGATGTAAACGAGTCATTGTCTCTTCCTACGCTATGTGATGTGGTCTCCGAAGGAGAAGGATCTACAAAAGAATATGGAGACTAAGTAGATCATTTGGATGGTTGGGGTTGGACTCTCATGACTCATCGTAAACATCGAAAGGCAAGTTCACATAAAGAGTCAACGAAGCGACACGTTATGGAAAACATGGTAAGGAGACCATAAATAAAAACTTTGATTGTGCACTCAAAGAAGTAGGAAATAAAGGTGCACCCCTATCAAGAGTTGTGTCAATCAATTACATTAGGAGAATATTTGCCAAGTTGATTTTACACCAAGTTCACATGCAGTGACACAGAAGCTCTATGTTGTAATATCGATCAGAATGAAGCGAAAGATGCAACTTCATCATGTCCATCATCAAAAGATGCTTCAAAGTCATCTCCTGAAGTTGAGGATGTCTGCATGGCTAAAATCACATTCTTCGATGATGATCTTCTACTAGGTGACACACTTCATAATCGCCCATTATTCATGGTTGGTTTTGCATGTGAGAAAAGGGTGAACAGAATCCTAGTCGATGGCGGATCTGGAATNTCATGGTTCTCAACTAATCCAGATTGTCTTGAAATTGGAGTTTTTCCACCGTCATAATTTATTTTGTCTTATTACCAATGGAAAGCACATACCAAAATTTTTAGACAAAATTTCAATTGAGCTTAATAGAAATTCTATAACTTACTCACTACACATAATCAATCTATGACCTTTTTCATATTACAATTTCACAATCATACAAACAATTACACTTCACAGATTTGTAGTTATTCAGGCAATACAATGCACATAACAACAATTTCAAGCTTTACCACTAAATCAAATCATGATCATTACCTTTTTATGGCATCATGGATGGTCATTAGTTGATCATTCATGCATTTACATAGCTTTTAAGACCAACTGCCAATTGAAACCTTTTCGATTCCAATTTTTCTTGGTTGTGTTGTTTCAGCCGTAGACAACGATATTCAATTACTCCATCAAGATACCGATTAGAATCAACCTACAAGAAAGCAACAAACCACACGAAAGGAATGAAAGAAGTGCAACAAATGTTAGATTCTCGAAGATTAGATGTGGATGGTAGACTTGGTAAAATGGCCTCGACTTATTTTCAGAATTTGAGTTCGATCGCTAGGTCAGTATCATATTCTATTTTGTCTTTATTTGACCCCAAGAGTGGATTGGATCGAAATGACTTTCCTGTTAAAGCTCTTTGTATTGATTTATCTACAGGATTCTATTCGACATTTGCTCTTGTACTGAGAGACCAGTAACGTAAGATATGATATCAAATTGTCATGATCCAAACTCCATGACCGTACGGTCACTTACTCAGACACCTAAACAAGAGAACTCTTACCACCCCATTTAAACCAACGATATTCATATTACTTGCAAAATGCCCTGCGGCTTTTGTGTGAGACTTAGTTCTGTTAGGCTTATGTCTTAAGAGCCCGACTATGCTCCCTAAATACGCCTTACTCTCAATGGTCATTGCTCATTCAATAATTTCTACTAAGAGTTGTCAATGAATCTGTTCGGCCGGTTATTTTACAAAATTTATACCATATTAATTTTTGGTTTTGTACTTTGTAAAACTAAAATTGGACTTTTTGAAACCATCTCAATGTTCTTGGTTTCTTTTTGGTATCGGTTCAGTTTGATTAATATTCAGTACCTTTAGAAAAATATAATATGAGAGTCATAAGTAGAAGTTATAACACATATGCATTGGTTTTTGGCAAAAAATCTCTATACCTTTATATCGTTTAAAAGGTGATAAATTAAAAAAAATGAAAAAATGGCTAGAAAAAAGATCCATTTCACTATGCTATATTAATCTAAATCAAATTAAGCAATGATAAGAAATATAAATCACACAAGAATAAAGATATAAATCAAGATGCGACTCAAGAACTCAATTTGATTAAGTAGCCAATAAGAGAAATCTGAATTGTACGAGAGAAAATGTATACTATACCTTTCAAGTTGCTACTAAAGATTATTGGAATACCTTGTGGTTCAATAATATTTTTAAAGAAATTTTGCTTTTTTAGTTATCTAAAAGTTATAAAAAAAATAGTTAACTTGTACCTCTTGATTACTTCAACTATATTACATTGTTGATATGTAAAACATGTTAGATATTTTTTTATGAGTCTATTTAATCGTTCTTAAAATGTTAATGCAATTTCTACACATTCATTAAAATTCTAAAATTTAACTAAATTTCAAAAAAGTGATAGAGACGAAGAATATGAAGTTGGATTTGACCTTGGAGCTCCAGAGAATACTAAAAATTGGTGTAGGTTCTTAACCCGTTGTTGTATACTTGTTTATCCTTTTAATTTGGTATTTGGTTAAAGGACAATTTGGTGTACTAAGTTCTTGCTATGTGTGAGATCCGAAAAAGAACCGTACCAGAAGAATCTAGCAAGAGTAGTAACAACAACCTCTTTCGAAAATGTAAGTTGATAAATGTTTTGTTGCTATTTGGTTGGTTTGGTTTAAATGAATCTTGGTTATGTTTCTATAAGATGTATGTTTTTTCCAAAATAAAAACTTTTCCTTATCTTCTAGTTTTTAAAGTAATTAGTTTTTACACATATGCCTCACACGTGAATTACCTATTAATTTTTTTTTATATTTGATATTTGTGAAATTTAGTGCAAATGATCTCTAAATATGTAATTTTAGGTGTATAATTTTTCTTTTGAAAAATAAATCTTTCGAGTTGTTTATGTCAAGAGTAACTGGTTTCTATGCATGTGTATCACCCATATATTTATCAAATATCACAAAAAAAATGACTTTTGATAGAAAGTATATTTGAAAAAGAAAAGGAAAAGACTCAAATATGACATTGAACTTTGAGAAAAAGGCATATCTATGTCATCCGTTATAAGTTTGGCTCATCTATGTCATTTTTCGTTTGAGAAAAAGGTTCATCCATGCTATTATTTGTATACTTGAAATATTTTTGATTTTGAAAAATCTATTTTTACACGTGGTCAATTATTATTCGGTCACGTATTAATTAAATCTTTATTTAAAAAGGAAAAAGACTCAACTATGCCATTGAACTGTGAGAAAAAGTTCTTCTATGTCATTCATTAAAAGTTCGGATCATCTATGTCATTTCAGTAAACAAATAATGACATGGATGAGCCTTTTATCAAACAAAAATGGCATAGATGAGCCAAACTTTCAACGGATGACATAGATGAGCCTTTTCTCAAAGTTCGATGACATATACACTTATTTTTTTTAAAATAAATAATAGTTACATTATCATATAAGTAATTTTTGAATTTAGTAGGATCCATTCTATTCGGTACCAGATAACAACAATGATCAGATTGTTGTAATTCACTAATGAAACAAAAATCATAAAGAGTATTTACTTTGAAGTTTAAATTTGTAAGTCCGTCATATTAAATATAAATGACCAAGAGAGGAGTTCTATATAGTAAAGGAGCGCACTTGATCGACATAGAGAGATAACATAATCTTTTTTATAGTCCGTCGTCTTAGTGAAAAAGTAATAGATTTTCTTTAAGTTTTTAACTTAGGGAGAAAACATAAAAAAATATTCATTCAGAAGTATGTTGGACCATATTTATTAAATATATAGATAACTGTAGACAATCAAATTTTATTGATAAATTCATATTAAATTTTGGATTAATCCATAAATACATGATATATTGACCAAGTCAAATTACTGGTTAATAAAGTCAGATTAATATTTAAGTCAAAATATATGACTTAAATAATGTCCAAATTACATTTGGGCCAGTCCATTAAGTTGACAAGACGAGCCCAATTCATGCTCTTCAAGCCCAAGGTCCTCTAAAATTACTTGAAGACCGAAATACCCCCAAAACCCTAGCTCACAAATATATAAAGGGGTTCTCATGAGACAAAGAAAGGTAGAAAAAGAAGAACATACACACAAAAATACATAGAGAATCCTTGTTTTTCAGTGGTTATCTGCAAGTCTTCCGCATACAAAGATGTCTTCACTCCAAGTGTTGAGCCGCAAGTATTCCATCAAATCAAGAACATCCATGAAGAGAAGAATCTAGGGATTGCATATCTTTTCTTAAATATTTTATAAATATTGTGACCTTTACATAAATTCAAATACAAATAATGTTGTTTGCTTGTTATTTTCCTTTCCTGTTTGTTGTATTTTAGGAACGAAACATTAGACGCATATAAATTGGAACGCCTAGTGGGACAATCTTTACCTCTCATCTTTTATATTCGAAAATCAAATTTCAAGAACACTGAGATGGCTTCCAAGAAGATCAACTCGAAATCTGCATCTGCATCAAAATCTAGATCTACATCCATATATGTATCTGTATCTAAATCTGTATCCGCAAAAACTGATGGATCCAAATTCTGCATCGCTGTAGAGAACAACCTTGATGTTAATGTGGAAAACATAGGACCTATCACAAAGAACCATGCCAAATTGCTAGGAAAACAAGCCTGTCGAGTGTCGTCTGAATCTTCTATTGTCTTTGGTTCGTTTCCAAAAGGTGTAAAGTCTACTCCAAAAGCCACAAAAGAAGACATCGCCGAAATGGTCGAGAGGGTTCATGCCCAATTGAGCCTATCTACATACAAAAATCCCTTCATTTCAGTCGATAATGATGTGTCAAGCACGGGATTTTCCCCACATAACATGTTTGCATCTAATGTTTGGGAAAATAAATGCTATTCTACATCACCTACTATGGTAATTCACACGATGGTGACTAACGCTTCATCTGTAGGAGAACAACTTGTGAGCTTGACAAAATCTATCGCGGGCTTGACCAAGTATGTTCAAGATCAATATGCTTGAATTGTTCAGCTAACTGATAGGGTGGAAGGCATGATGGAAGAAGAATCAATTCATGCTCTTGGAAAACATCCGCAAGTACAAGAGACGGTCAATCACCCCACAAAGCAAATGGAACATGCTAAAGAGATCTAAGTTTCCTATGAAGGAACAATCCCGATCGACCAAATCAAGGAGTTCATCATGGGGACCATTAAAGACAACTACGAGGTTGCTACAAAATACTCCTTGATATATGCAAGGCCATACACTGCAAGGATTGATAACTTAAAAATGTCTGTTGGTTATCAACATTCAAAATTTCAGTAGTTCCATGGTAAGGGAAACCCAAAGCAACATGTGGCACACTTCATTGAAACCTGCAACAGTGCTGGAACATGATGAGACCACAAATTGGACTCATTTGGGGATATGTTTTAATAGGGTTAGTGTCCTCAAATGCATGTTGGGTCTCAAAAACTGATAAAATACCTTAAGTTTCAGGTATTTAGACTTGGAGACAAAGGCATGCACCATTGAGCAAAAAGGAATAAAGGAAGCTGAAAAAACGGAGAAATGAAGATTTACGGATCGCCGAAGCCATTCGGCGTGTTGCCAAATGATCTCACCTTGCCTTTTATTCCACTGTGTTGAGCCTTGAAAGAAAGTATCAAATCGGCGGTGAAAAGGAGCAGTCGATGTGTCACCGCGCAGTTTCGCAAAGTAGTACTATGTCTCCCAATGATCCAAAACACGACGATGGTGAAGGACAGAGCAAGACGGCGATGAAATCTGTGAAAGGGCGGATCGCTGAGTTGATCAGCAATCTCGACTAGACGCTGAATGATCCGTTGCAGCACAGATTTTTGAAAACTATAAATGCTCGTTGAGAGTTGTAGCTTAATATAAGATTTTTAATATAGAATTTTTAACATAAAATTTTGAGTTAAGTTTGGAGAGTGTTTTGAAGAACTTGAAAATTCAAAGGGTTTCAACTCCAAGAATTTGGACTTGGGTCTTGTGGATTCTTCACTCTTTGCTTGTTTTGAGACGTAAATCTTCATACCCATTTGAATGCAAACTCATATTGGTATAGATTTCTATCTCTTTTACATGTGTAGCTAAAACCCTAATTCTTGGGGTGTGATTTTGTGAATATGGGTTAGATTATCTGTTGGGTCTTGCTTGCTGATGGTTTATTTGTTGTTTAGATGTGATTTCGTTTAGTAGTTGTGGTGAAACTTAATGAAATTGTAGTTGCAAATACTATTTCACCTTTGTGATTTTGGCTTGCTCGAGAGAGAGGTCGTAAAACTAAGACTACTAAATAGATGGCCGGTGGGAGTGGGTCGACATGAGGTTCAGCTCGAGAGAGTGCAAAGATAGACTTAGTGAAGCTTCATGTATAGAGATGTGCATTCAAGGTATGCATTGGGGTCTCCGCTATATTTTGCAAGGCATAAAGCCTAAAACTTTTGAAGAATTGTCCACTCGCGTTCATGATATGGAGTTAGGCATATCGTTGGTTAGAACTGAAAAGCCGTCTGTCCATGAACTCTTCAAGGGAAAAGAAAAGCAAGAATTCAGGAAAGTGAGATATTTGTCGAAGGTTGAAAACAAATAATCCATGAACGTCAATGCTTTTGAGGAAAAATTCACCACCAAGGTAGGCAAAATGCAGAGTGCAAAAGTGACTTCTTCTGAAGGAAGGACAAATAAAAAATTGACCTTGAAGGAAATGAAACAAAAGGACTATTCATTTCTTGACTCAGATGTCTCCACAATCTTTGATGAACTCCTTGAGACAAAACTCTTTGAGTTAAGAAATGAAACGACCAAATGAAGCAGGGAAGAATGATGATCCAAAATACTGCAAATACCACCGGTTGGTTGGCCACCCTATCGACAAATGCTTTGTCTTTAAGGATAAAATCATGGAATTAGCTTGCGAAGGGAAGATTGAATTCAAAGATGAGAAATTGAGTTCAAATCAAGTTAGTTTTGCTTTTGACTTACCCAATCCGATCATGACATGCAATTTTGTTGAAGGAAATGGGCAACAAGTCATCCCAAACATTAATCAGAAAAGAATGGTTAAGTCTGGAGACTTTGAACCCATTGATGTAAACGAGTCATTGTCTCTTCCTACGCTATGTGATGTGGTCTCCGAAGGAGAAGGATCTACAAAAGAATATGGAGACTAAGTAGATCATTTGGATGGTTGGGGTTGGACTCTCATGACTCATCGTAAACATCGAAAGGCAAGTTCACATAAAGAGTCAACGAAGCGACACGTTATGGAAAACATGGTAAGGAGACCATAAATAAAAACTTTGATTGTGCACTCAAAGAAGTAGGAAATAAAGGTGCACCCCTATCAAGAGTTGTGTCAATCAATTACATTAGGAGAATATTTGCCAAGTTGATTTTACACCAAGTTCACATGCAGTGACACAGAAGCTCTATGTTGTAATATCGATCAGAATGAAGCGAAAGATGCAACTTCATCATGTCCATCATCAAAAGATGCTTCAAAGTCATCTCCTGAAGTTGAGGATGTCTGCATGGCTAAAATCACATTCTTCGATGATGATCTTCTACTAGGTGACACACTTCATAATCGCCCATTATTCATGGTTGGTTTTGCATGTGAGAAAAGGGTGAACAGAATCCTAGTCGATGGCGGATCTGGAATTAACATCCTTCAAATTTGCACCATGAAAGAACTTGGGTTATCAACAATAGACCTTACTGAAAGTCGCTTGATGATCCAAGGATTCAACCAAGGAGGACAAAGGGCCATTGGGGCCGTCAAAATAGCCCTCACTATTAAAAAGTAGCAATCAAGTGTATGGTTACATATAATTGATGCAAAGACTTCATATAACATTTTGCTTGGTAGGTCGTGGATAAATGAGAACAAAGTAATCCCATCTACCTACCACCAATGTTTGAAATATTATGAATATGGAGTTGCGAAAAAGATTATTGCAGATAATAATCCCTTCACTGAATCCGAAGCACATTTTGCTGATGCAATGTTTTACTTGAAGAAATATGCCAAAACATTTATGATATTGCATCCAAAGATGACGAGCTCCAGAGCAAGAAGTCTAAGGTTGTTGTTGATAAGACAAAAGTAGTTAGCAAGGAAGATCAACAGCTTGGCATTTAGGACATGACACCCAACATGAATAACATCTTTTCAAGTAAAAGAGTGAGACCCATTCTTTGTTATGTTCCAATGTCCAAGAAGGATGATGGACACTCTCTTACAAGAAAATGTACTAGAAGGGCCTTTCCTGTTAAGCTATTTGATGTGCTGAAGTCATCCCCAAAATCACTTGAAAAATTTGTGGCTCCTAAATCGTCGAAAAATAAAGCACTCCCAACAAGGCGAACAAATGAAGGTTTTGATCCTAATGCTTATAGACTATTGGCAAAAGATTCATACAACCCCTCTGAATTATCACAACTGGGAAAGCTTCCATTAGAACCTACTGCAAGGCAACAACGTGAATGTTTGGGATACAAACAACCTCCATCAATCTGTATCTCCAAAGAAGGGTAAGCAACAACTACATCACTGCGGGATAAGAACCTATTGCTTCTAACAAAATGCTTTCTTTTTTCTATCTACTTGGAAACTCAACAACTAGAATTTTCATTTTTGAGAGATTAGGGTCATTGAACAAGGAAAATAAACTTTGGAGAAACAATAGGAGTATGAGAGCATCTATGTTTCCCAAATCGCAAAATGTTCCTAAGGATTTTCAAAGCCTGATACCTTCTAGAATGAGGTGGCACACAAACCCTCCAGTATCACATGGTGAAGTACTAAAGGCAAAATCACCTGTTGTAGTCTACACCAAGAAATGTGATGAAGACGTAGAAAGTGTTAGCTCTTCATATCATGTCACTGTATAGGATGAAAATGAACTTCAAGAAGATGTAGATGCTTGCGAACTCATGTCATCAATGACAAACTCTTGAAGATGTACTATCCTTGAAGTGGCGTCAAACACCTAACCAGCAAGAGTATAAACTGTGTACGACTCCAAAAAAAAATGTCCGCTAGGTTGAAAATCGTGAAAAAGGTGTCCTAGGCAAAAGTTAGGATACCAAAAAATATAATTAAAAGTCACTCTCTGTACTACGTATTGACTTGATCCTCTTCGCTGAGGTATGTAGGCAGCTTACAGTATTATTAATCTAGGTTTAGTCATAAGAATAAAAAAAATAACGTCGCCATGTGAATGTCATTCTAATCCTTTCAAATGAAGAATCAAACACGCAAATTTTTAGCAAACTTCGAAGACAAATCTATACTAATCCATAAATCTCATGAGTGTGATTTTTATAGAGATTGGAGATCTCTAAGTTATCTTTCCAACAAAAAGAAGCTCATTATTCCGGCACTCCAACTCCAAGTTATGAATTTTCTCTCACATGTGCGCAAAGCTAAAGAAAACTAAAGGGTCAAGTACGCCAAATTCTTCTACACGAACCTAAAATGCATGTCATAAAGTTCATCAAAATTCTAGAAGAATCTTCAAGTTTCATAGCTCATCAAATTGGAGCAAAATTTTCAAGCTAAAGTGCTCTTCGACACATAAGCTTAAAATGCATGTCATAAAGTTCACCAAATTTGAGCAAAAATCATCAAGTTAAAATTCTACTTGATGCATGAGTCTAAAACGCATTTCATGAAACTCATGAAATTTGAGCTAAGGCTCAAGTTTCAAAGCTTTTCAAATTTGAGTCAAGTCTTCAAGTCACGAAAGCTCCATTAAAATGAGTTAAATCTTCAAGTTGATACCCTTGGCCCTCATGAGTTTAAATATATATGGTCCAAAAAAAATCCAATACATTCAAAACCTTGAAATAGTAGCCTAGACAACTTATTAAAAAAAAACTCACATGTTTTTCATTGAAGTGTAAACTAAATATATTTTATTGCTTCAAAATTGCAACAGTTTTTACACATCAACAATCATAAGGAAGGGATGAAAAAAATGGACATATCATCTAATAGAACAGGTCTATGTAGAAAAAATATCAAACTTCAAGAAATGGTTGTCAACTCGTCTTGGATGTCTTTATCAAGTTCGCATCACCTATTCATCAAACATCATCACTTCAAATAGTTTTATGGGTTGATGCAGCCATAAGTGAGCCTCTATCGTTGGCATAGGGGAATATTTTGATGTCTGATTTGTGAAGTTGATCATGTGACAAGTAGTTGTTCTCAAGAACTAGGACACACTACACCAAAATATATTTCTCGGCAAAGTCAAATCTACAGAAGAAGAGACATAAATTGTGATTCGTTGCCAAGCTTAAATTTAGAGAAAGATGCATTAAGTGTTGTTCTCTCCATATCCATAATTGTAGAAGAAGCATCATGTGTGGTTCGTCGTTAAAGTCGCAACTACAAAAGAAGAGGCATCAAGTGTGGTTCGTCGTCAAAGCAGTAACTGCAAAATATAAAAGATATTCCATGTGTTGTTCTTAATCAAAGCCACAACTCTAAAAGAAGACGACGCATGCCGCAATTGTAGAAGAAGATGTACTAAGTGTGGTTCATCACTAAAGCTACAATTTCAAAGAAGAGGCACCAAATGTGGTTTGTCATCAAAGTTGAAACTACAAAAGAATAGACATAAAGTGCGGTTAGTCGTCGAAGCCGCAATTGCAAAAAAAATATATTTCAAATGTGGTTCAACAATCAAAACAACAACTCTAAAATAAGATGATCTATGTATCATTCATCAGCAAAGACGCAATTGTAGAAGAAGATGTACTAAGTGTGGTTTGTCGCTAAAGCTGGAATTGTAAAAGAAGAGGCACCAAGTATTGTTCATCATCAAAGTTGAAACTACAAAAGTAGGTGCATCATGTGTGGCCACAAATGAAAAATAAAATGAACCAAGTGTAGTTCTTCGTCAATGACACAATTACAAAAGAAGATGCACGAAGTGTGGTTCATCTCCAACAAAGCCACAATCGCTAAAATATTACACCAAGTATGGCTCGTCATCAAAATCGCAACTACAAAAGAATATGCATCAAGTGATTCCTCGTCAATTATGGATTACCCCTCACTTTTTTGTGTATGATATTGAGAATGTTTGCGGTCCATCATAAACTTGCAAAAAAATGTGATGTGTCTCACGGTGTGAAATGCATGAAGCTTCTACTCGGAATGAAAAAGATTGTGGCATATTCTCTCGCGCTCGTTATGATGAATATGGTTGTATTGGCTTAAGAGTTTTGTGTTCTCTCTCCATGAAGGTGATTCAAAAATTCTCGAACAATACATAACTCAATAGGCGGCTCTTTGGAGAAGATGCAGAGAAGTTAACTTATGAATGTTGTTTCAAATTCAGTTAGATCACCAAAAAATAATTATCGTCAATTCATGAGGATTTTTATCTTCATTTTTGGATATTTTATAGACTTTGATGTCTAGTTCCTATAGAATGAAGTGGCTCATCATTCGAAATCTCCTACATCAAGGTAGAGATGTTTTGGTGAGATTGCATAGAGCTGTAAAAAAGAAGACAGATTTGATAGCAAACTTCAAAAATCAATTCCCATCAATTCAGAAGTGTTTTGAGTTTGAGTTCCAGATATGTCGTAGCCCTCTGAGTCTAGTTTCTGCAAAATCAAACTAATCATGATTTCAATGTTTCTACAACGGGTTGTGAATTTTCTACCTCAGGTGTCCTGTGCTGAATAAAAGTGACAATAATTGAGTTTGATATCCCTCAAGTTGAAAATCAACAATTGTAAGAGCATGGATATTTATAGAAATCAAAAGTACATAAATTGTGTTCCTATAAATTATGGAAATTTTTTTTTTGAAACAAATTATAGTAAATTTTCCTAGGAACCAAATTATGGTAAGTTTCTATAGGAATCAAGTTATGGAAAATTCCATTTGAATCATGTTACGGAGAATTTTCATTGAAATAAAATATGGAAAGTTTTGAAAGACTCTATAAAAAAATATATTTCACGTATACTTCAAGCCTTGTCTTTAAAGGTTCGACAAGTTGGACACCGCAACAAGCTTCGAAGCAGGGGGGATTTGTAGACAGTAAAAATTTTATTGATAAATCCATATTAAAGTTTGGATTATTCCATAAATTCATGATATATTGACGAAGTCAAATTACTGGTTAATAAAGTCGAATTAATATTTAAGTCAAAATATATGACTTAAATAAAGTCCAAATTATATTTGGGCCAGTCCATTAAGTTGACAAGACAAGGCTAATTCATGCTTTTCAAGCCCAAGGTCCTCTAAAATTACTTGAAGACCAAAATACCCCCAAAACCCTAGCTCACAACTATATAAAGGGGTTCTCAAGAGACGGACAAAAGGCAAAAAAAGAAGAACACAAATACAGAAATACATACTTCAGTGGTGATGTGCAAGTCTTCCACATACAAAGAAGTCTTCCCTCCAAGTGTTGAGTCGCAGTATTCAATCAAATCAAGAACATCCGCGTAGAGAAGAATCAGGGGATTGCATATATTTTCTTAAAGATTTTATAGAGATTGTAAGCTTCGAATAAATTCAAATACAAATACTATTGTTTGCTTGCTATTTTCCTTTCCTGTTTGATTTATTTGAGGAACGAAACTTTAGACGCATACAATAACAAATTAGGAAAAAAATAACTATGTTTCCAATTTAATTTGTTAGCAAAGTCGTCACTCATTGCAATATTTTTATGAACTCACCATTGCAAAAATTAAAGACAAAAAAAAGAATTAGGGGAGGTTATACTATAAGCACCTATACATTCTGTTCATATTTTACAGAGTTATACTACATAGAAGATACTTTTCTCTACCATTTCTTACTTTACACGGAAAAAATGTCATTTATACTTTAAATATATATAATGCAAACTTGTTTCCGTCATTTTAAATAAATTCTCTTGTACTAATTTATTGCGCTTCATGCTTCATACTCATTTGATTTTCATGAATATGTACAAATCAATCCATTATCATCTGGGAAAACATTTCATCATACACATACACATTTGTATGAATTCAGTATTTATTTTTGCCAACTACGTCTTTGAATCATAATCATATGATAAGAAGGTTCAGAGAATTACCAATCGACAGACAACAAATGGCCAGAAGAAGCATATTTATAGCGATAAGAAGGGAAAAAACACCAATAATGGATAGGCAACAAACGAAAAAAAAAAAGATTTGGAGATTCAATGTAACATCCCGCCTTAGAAAGAGCTAAAAGTAGAAAGAACTAATTTGCAAAGAGCAAAATCTAAAATTTTGCAAGTTATGCATAAGTTATGAGTTTTGGATCAACTTCAAATGACCATAAGTTTCCGTACATAATTAGTTAGGTGGGTCATAACATATCAAATTATTTGTCTTTGAATCCTCTTTCCAAGGCCACCGAGTTTGCTAAATTTTGAGCTCATATGAGGGAGATATGCCCATTTGAAATCAGTGTGTCTAGTTAAGGAAAGTTACCCTAAAATATGAGAGGTATTTTGGTCTTTTCCTTACCCCATTAGATTAAAATAAATTATGGTAATATTTAGGGGTCTAAATTGATTTGGTTTAGTTTTCACAATCCTAATTACGCTTAGGGTTTTAAAAGAAAGTTCAAGAAAAGAAAAGATGAAAAGGTTCAAGGCGTTCGTCGAGATTTCTTGCGAATAGAAGATTGTTTCACCAAGGTCTTGATCCCTAAGAGGTATGTGAGTTCTCATAGTGTTGGGTTGATTCACACACACGCCAATCATGCAATTTTGTTCTGAAAGTTGAAGGATTTGATTAGTTCTTTATAAGTTTTCTTGAAATTTCATTGGTAGTCCTGATTGTTGGGATTTTGATGAATTCTTTAGATAAAAGCGAGTGATTTTAGGGTTGTTTTGAGTAGATTATCATGTAATTATTATAGGTATTCGAATCTATGTGATTGGGAAAGAAACCATTCCATTCTAGGCGAATTAGGATTAGAAAACGAGAAAGAAAATTTGTCGGAAAAATCTTGGCAGAGGCTGGCACCCTACGCCAACCAGTGCACTAGAAAAGTACTTCTTTAGTTTGGGGCCTGGTGCCCTATGCTACTCAGAGCGCTAGGGTCCCCTGCCCCCTCCCGTTCTCTATCATTTAGCCCGTCGGAGTTATTTCAAAGGGTACCTTTGATTCTAACTACTCTAAACTACTTCTAAACATCTAGAAATCGTTCGTAACATGAATCATCACATCAAATTCATAATTCAAATTCAAGGTATAGCTAAGAGTCAAGTCTTGAAAGTTCTTCGAGTAATTTCAAGAAGTCTTTTTACACTATTTTAAACTTGTTTTAATACATAAGAATTTGAGTTTGAGAATGAGTAGAGCTGAGTTTGTTTTCTTGAAAATGATATATGAGAACTAAGTATTCCCAAAAGAAATGCTTTTACATTTAAGAAAAGAGGAAACACCGATTTCCAAAAGAGTTCATTGGTAGTTTTGAGTACCATCTCTTTTTAGAGAACCCTTTTGAATAATAATCACAAATTTCAGGATGTAGAAATGTTTTCTTGAGAACATAATGAACGAAGTTATATTTTGGGAGCAGTATTGAGCATTGATATGGGGGAGAGTTCTAACAACTCATAGCCCCCATAAACTATATAGCCAACATGGGTAGAAAGGGTCATACTTTTTAGATGATTCTTTATTGCATTTTAGCATAGACTAGTTGATCCACTTAGTTGAGGAGTTCTATACCCCCACAAGGTATAGGAGAGTTCGGGCAATGTGGGGAAAACGTTGTATCACCAAATAGCTCATAGTAATGGTTGTGGATTATAGATCTCCCAAACAAAGTTTATTCTGTATTTTTACATACAAATTGAATTATATTGTATTTTTCAATACATTGAGTTGTTATCTACTATTTTCAAAGTTTTCTTTATATCACATTATTTTTATGGCTTTTATATTGAAATGAGTTGCAATTGAGTTGAGTTGAGACGAGGTAAGTTGTTTCTTGAGTTCTAGTTCAAGTTTATGCCATGTTTTAGATTTCCACTCGCATGCTCGTACATTCCATGTAGTGATATCATTTGGCCTGCATCTTTTATGATGCTGATACACGTAACCAGGATCAACAACCAATCCTTCGTTGATTCAGTTGAGTTCTAGAGTTGTTTGGTGAGACTATGTCACGATCCAAGTCTACACCGTGGATGTTGTCGGAACTCGAGAACAATTGCTTGTCCCCAAGCGAACCCTCATGTTTGCTGACTACAAGCGTAACACTAACTCAAGCATATAAAAGGTTAAAAGCTGAATTTAATTCAAACACTCAACTATAAAATAATATGACCAATATTGAATAGATAACTCTGAATAAAAATGACATATTCAACTCGCCATAAATAGGAAACTTAAGTCTTTAAAACATTTAACAAAATAAATGAACAGACTTCTGAAACTCTACTGTCTATCTATAATGCCTCTAACAGACAAAGGTGGAAGTCGGGACAAGACCCACGACATCCTAACAACTAATATAACTTTAAACACAAGTGGAACCCTCTGGAAGCAAGGAGGCTCACCATAGCTAACTCGAACTGAATGTGCTATCAACGAAGTGCCTGTTGATGATCAGTAGTACCTGTATCTGCACCATGAAACAATGTAGGACAAATGGCTCAGCACATGGAATGTACGAACATGCAAGGGGAATTCTAAAGCACTAACATAAGCTTGAACTGATGGGATAGGAACATACTTACCTCTTCTCAACTCAAAGAAACATTGTTCAATTCAACTCAAAGAAAATAGGGCTCAACTCCATGATAAGATATTCAACTCAGTGAAATAAGACTCAACTCAATAATAAGATATTCAACTCAGTGAAATAAGGCTCAACTCAATAATAGGATATTCAACTAAGTGAAATAAGGCTCAACGCAATAATAAGACACTCGACACTAGGTACTCAAACCCTGGATACTCAACTCAATATAAAGCAACAATAAGAGATGCAGTAAATGAAAAGCTTTTAAAACAGTAGAAAACAGCTCAATGTATTTAAGCATAGAATATACTCAGTTTTTATGCAAGAATACAAAATAAACTTTGTTTGTATATGAAATACAAAATAAACTCTTTGTATATAAGGATACAAAATATCTCTATGGGTGTTTCTCCAACCGACAACTATCACTATGAGCTATATGATAATACAACATCTTTCCTCACGCTACTAGGGTCGTCTTATACCTTGCCGGAGGTAGAGAACCTAACTACTAAGTGGATCCACTAGTCTATGCTAAAAGGATTAAGGAATTATCTAAAAAGTATGACCCTTTTCTATCCATGCTTGCTACATGGTTTATGGAGACTCTGAATTCTCTAAACTCAAACTCATCCACATATCAGTGCTCAATACAACTCCCAAAATGTAACTAGCTCATATGTTTAAAAACATAACTTTCAGTGGTTTGAGTTTATTATTCAAAATCTATCTCTTAAAAGATATGGTACTTTGAACAACTCATCAAAACTCTTTTGGAAATCAGTGTTTCCTCTGTACTTAAATGTAAAAACATTTACTCTTGGGATTATTTAGTTCCCATTCATCATTTTAAAGAAAAATGAACTCAACTTTACTCTTTCTCAAACTCATATGCTCAAGTCTTAAAACTAATTTAAAAAGGTTCGCAAAAGACTTCAAAAAATAGGGCTCATGCCTAATTATGGACGTGAATGACTCAATTCAAGGTTTTCAATAACCATTCATAGAATTCAAGAACTTCAATGATACTACTTTTTTCAATAATACTCAACTTAGAGGGTTCATGCGGAATTATGGGCATGAACATTTCAACTAAAGGAGTTTCATGGGTAACATGGTCACGACTTGATCCTACACCCTAGACGTGGCAGGAACTCGAGAACCATTGTTTGTCCCTAAGCGAACCCTCATCCTGGCTGACTACAAGTGGAAGACTAACTTAAGCATACAAAAGCTTAAAAAAAATCGTTCAAACTCAAATAATTAACTTGGAATATAATCGTATATTCAATTAGCCAAAACTAGGAAACTCAAGTCTTTAAAACATTTAACAAGCTAAATGAAACAGACTTTTGAAACTCTAGTGACTATCTATGAAGCCTCTATCTGACAAAGATGGAAGTCAGGACAAGACCCACGACATCCTAACAACGAATATAAATGAAAGTACAAGTGGAACCTTTTGGAAGAAAAGAGGCTCACCACATCTAACTCGAATGGCATGTGATATCAACGAAGCCTCTGTTGATGATCATGCATACCTGTATCTGCATCACGAAATTATGCAGGCCAAATGGCTCAGTACGTGGATTGTCTGAGCATGTACGGGGAATTCTAAAGCATAACATAAGCTTGAACTTGATAAAAAGGAAACATACTTATGTCTTTTTAACTAACTTAACTCAACTCAACTCAAAGGTACTCAACTCATGATACTTAAGGATAAAGCAACAGTAAAAGATGCAATATATATGGAAAGTTGTTAAAACAATAGATAGAAACTCAATGTATTGAAGAATACAATAATAACTCAGTTTGAATATATAAAAATACAATATAAGTTTGTGGGAGTTTCTCTAACCAACAACCATCACTATGAGCTATGTGATGATAAACAGTCTCGCCCATGCTACCAGAACTTTCCTATACTTTGTCGTGGTATAAAACCTCTCAACTAAGTTGATCAACTAGTCTATGCTATAAAGAATTAAGGAATCACCTAAAAAGTATGACACTTTCTACCCACGTTGGCTACATGATTTATGAAGACTTCAGTTATCTCAACTCGTCCCCATATCTATGATGAATACTACACCCATAATATACTCAGCTTATATGTTTAAAAACATAACTCTTCCTCTGGTTTGAGATTATTACTCAAAAAGTAGCTTAAAATCTCTCTTGGAAATCGGTGTTTTTTATGTTTGCGTAATCAAGACACAACTTCCAATTCAAGTGTCTATGATTGTACAATAGTAATATAACCGAACCGAATAGGTTGGGTCGAGTCCCAAGGGAGCGGTTTCTGAGAATTAAGAGTTCAGCGTGAATATGCAAGAGTTAACCATAGCTAAACACATTATCAATTAAAAACATGATAAATCAAGGGGTAACAGGAATGTCAATTATCAATAGTGGGGATTGTATTCAACTAGTGAACAAAAATAATGAAAACTAAAAGATGTGAATATAGGGAGATATAATTCTTGGGATGTGATATGAATGTGAGAGAAACTACATAATAGGGCAAATGCTATTGATAATCAATTACTAAACATTTGTATCTAGGCTAGACTTTAGTGGGGGTAAATTCTCTCTCAAACAACTTACCCTGAATCAACTTGGTTTCTCTCGAACACCGAGTTGCTGCAATTAAGCATAGCCTCCGCCTTAGTCCATTCAGTCTCTCGAGATGAATGTGTGAGAAAAGGCCTAGGATTCACTCTATCAAGTTGAATGTGTGGGAAAATGCCTAGGATTCAATCTCTCAAGCTGAATGTGTGGGAAAGAGCCTTGGATTCACTCTCTAGAGCTGAAATCACGACGACCCAATAACCACCGGCTATCGATTTAGTAGTCTTAGTTTTCAAATCTTTCTCTCGAGCAAGCCAAAAACATTAAGATGAAATCATATTGGCAACTACAATCCCATTAAGTTCAAACACAACTACTAAACGAAATCACATTTAAACAACAACTAGACTAACAATAAGCAATACCCAATAGGAAATTTAACCCATATTCACAAAATCACACCCCAAGAATTGGTGTTTTAGATAGACATAGAAAAAAGGAAAAAAATGATACCAAATCGAAGTAGCATCAACTGGGTATGATTCACATTTACTTCAAACGAGTCTAGGATGAGGAATCTTGAACACCCACTTTTAATTTCTTGGAATTGGAAGTCTTCAAATCTTCAAAAGCTAAGCAAAAATGTTCTCTACTTGAAAACTTAGAAAATAAATGTTGTATCTGAAATTGTATACCAAGATAAAAATTCTAACTAGTTTTATAGTTGTCAAAAAAATGTGATGCGAAGGATCACTGGGCACAATTAGTCAGGATCACCGATGCACTCGGCGATCCGCTCTTTGGTCTATTTCTTCTCTTCTAAGCTTTTGCCTTCAGCATCTTCGCGTTCTGGATCATTGGGTGATATAGTACTGCTTCGCGGAATTTTTCGGTAAAGCGTCGACTGCTCTGTTTCATCGCCAACTTGATCTTTTCCTTTAGGGCTCAACACACTGGAACTTTAGGTGAGGTTCAGACCATTCGGTGATTCGCCTAATGCATTAGGCGATCCTCATGCCTTCTTTTCTTCATCTTTTCAGCCGTTTTGTTACTTTTTGCCAAGAAATATCCATTCTTTGCCTCAAACTCCAAATACCTGAAATTTAAGGATTTACATCAGTTATTGAGACAAAATATGCATTTGAGGACACTAATTCTATTAAAATGAAGCCTTAAATGAGTCCAAATTGTGGACTCATCAACACTCCCAACTTAAACTTTTGCTTGTCCTCAAGTAAAACTCAAGTTCAGCAATTCAAAAAGGATGTCTTAAACAGTGCCATACTAGACTCAATCATGAATGCACATACAAGACTCAATTTACTCATGCGAAGATCAAATGTACACTCAAAGTTTCAAGTTGTGACTGACCAATATCAAAGAATGTCAAGCTCATTATACTCGCTTCAAATGCAGGTTCGTGCTCAACAAAGGAAATCAAATGCCCTCACACAAAATAGTGATTCCATTTTTACACACAATGGTTCAGCAATTTAAAGTTTTGGAATCAAATGCAACGCTCACACTCACAAAGAAGAACACTATGCATGTTTTCACCTATAGGTTTGCCCTTAATTTCCAATTGACAATTGCGTCAGCTAACTCAAGATCAAAAAGGTCTTTTCAAGGCTTGTAATAGGGCTGAATGCAAAGGTATGGTCATTTAGGCTCAGTAACTTTCATCCTCATGAAATGTTGTACTCACAACACTTCCTTTCCTATTCTTTCATCATTTTTTTGTGCTCATAAGTTATGTCATTATTCACTTTCCATGGTTTGTTGGAGACCCTATTTCTTTTTTGCATTTTCATAACTTATTCCACAATTTGTTTCTTTTTCTTTTTCATTCTTTTCTTCTTTTTCATATATCTCATTTTTTTTATATGGAGGGGTTCCATTTTTCTCAAAACCATGAGTAAGAAGGGGACTTTCTGGCACCTGATTTACCTTCTCTTTTCACCACACCCCCAACTTAGGCTTTTGGCCTAAGTTGGCTATTCAAAAAAACCACAACTCATGACGATTATGGGTAATGGGTCAAGAAAGGTAATGTTTTCATCAAGTTTCTTCCGAACAAGGATAAGGCTCAAGGGGTGTTCAAAAGAGATTCACACACGCTCACAAGGTAGGTCACAAAAGAGGTATATGTCAAATTGTTTCACACTTTTAAAAATTGCCTAAGATAATATCAGGAGATAGCTTAACTTAGTCGACTGGACTAACGGGGCAAATTCTAGGTATTATCATGCATGGTTCATAGTAAGCTCATCACACAAGGCATTGACACCAAAGTCAAACAAGACTCCACACTTTCGCTAGTGTGCAACTTCATTTGGTCTTATCGTAGCTGCACATTCATGTCTGTTCGATTATGAGCATTATTCAAGTCTTCAATATTGATTAAAACCGATCCTCAAATTAGCAAAAGAACAACCACGTTCAACACATACAAGGTGTGGCAAAATATATTTTTTGAAAGGGTCAAAATCATTTTCAATTAGAGCCATAAGCTCAACCTTCCACAAAAAGCAGTGTAACACAAATTTAGGCTAAAAACCCAATATATAAACAAAAGAGGAGTCATAATCAGCACACAAAGGCGGGCGTCACCTCACCACAAATAAAAAACATTTGTCCACAAATGTAAATTAAAATTATCCAACAGGGAAATATAGCAAAACCGAGAGGGAGGTAAAGAGGGGTTCCGATCTACACAGTCGCTTTGTCTGTCTGGGCATCAGTTCCCGATACCTCACCCTAAGCCTGGGCATCAGTGCCCGAGGTCACCTCAGGAGGAACAACAGTGCCAGATTCACCAAGGTCTGTTGAGTGTGAGTCCTCCAGAGAGGCATGCCCCGCTTTGCAGAATATTAGGGTCTAGGGTAATGGTCTTCCTGATAGAAGTGGGCCTCTTGCCAATGCATTTCCCACTAGTTGTGGGTAGTTTCATAGCTTCGCCTTTCGACGTAGTTGCATCCTCATTTATCGTAATCCCTTTGGACTTCTCTTGGTAAGGTGTTATTCTTTCAGTAACTTTTGATTAGTCATGTCTGAAAAATCTCGAAGAGTAGTTAGAAAAACATAGACAAAAGCACAACACAACAATTGCAGAGAGACTCGCCAAACCAGATAGCGAATCGCCAGATTTCTTGGGCGAGCTAGATTGAGCTCGCCAAAGGAATTAGCCCTAAAACTGCAGCAAGTAGGTGATGGGGGGAACCACTCGGTATGTCACCGATGACTTTAGGCTAAGAAGGACAAGATCGCCGAAAGTAATAATACAAAAAAGGTTCGGCGAGTCGCCGAGTGATTTTGACGACATCAGGCTTCTCGCCGAAAGTTATAGCATCAGTCATCAAATAAACCATGAAATTAAGGGTGAGATGGGGACATTAGGTGAACCGCCGAGTGGTTCGGTGAGCTCGTCCTAGCTCGCAAATGGCTCAACGTGACTATTTTCAACCCAACTTCTCAAATTCAACCCTGCAACCACCGAAAACAAAATCAAATCATGCACTACTATAATTAAGCATAGACCTATAACACCCATTTCCCCGGGATATTGTCAAGTCCCAAGCTTACACCCCGGACGTGACTAGCACTGTAGAACCATTGTAGGGCCCAAATGAACCCTTGGCCTGGCTTACATAACTCAGCGGATGACTTAACTTAATAAGATAATCTAAAAACATAACTGTAAAGAGATAAACACTTAGCCAGACGACAACTGAAGTCTTTAAGCAACATCTGAATGATAAAGTAAAGACAACGGAACTACTAACTGTCTGACAGTTTATGAAGCTTCTTAAATAAAGAGGGATGTCGGGACGGGACCCCTGATCATTCTAACAACTGATAACTAGAAAAGCAATGTAAAAAGGAGCCCTCCAGAAGCAAGGAGACTGACCAACTGACTCTGAGTGCTGAACCTGATCAACGAGGCGCTGGATACTAATCCTGGTTACTTGCGTCTGCATAATAAGACAATATAGGCCTACTGATATCTGTACATTGAATGTACGAGTATGCGAGTTAGAATGTTAAACACAACTTAAGCTTGAAAGGAATCTAAAAGAAACAATTACCATGGCTCTTCTCAACTCATGAATATTTAACTCAAAATAAAGCAATGAAACACATGCAATATATGAAAAGCTTTGTAAACCAGTAAAAGTAACGTAGTTCGTTAAAGCAATTGCAATAACAAACTCAACTTTACTAATATAATAAAGTAATATAGTTTATGTGGGAGTTTTTCTAATTGACAATGACCACTATGAGCCTAGTGGTGATACAACTTCTTGCCCACGTTGCCAAAACCCTCCTATTCTTTACCGTCATATAGAACGCTTAACTTAGTGGATCCACTACTCTATGCTAAAAGAATCTAAGGAGTCATCTAAAAAGTATGATCCTTTACTACCCATGATGGCTACATGGTTTATGGAGGCTTGATTTAAATGAACTCACATCCCCATATCAATGCTCAATACTACTCCCAAAATATACTTAGCTCATATGTTTTAAAAATAAACTTCTTTCTTTGATTTGAGATAATTGCTCAAAATGTAGCTTAAAAGCTCTCTTGGAATCGATATTCCCTTTTCTTGCTCAAATGTGAAAACATTTATAAACTCTTTGGGAATACTTAGTTCCCTTATAGCTTTTTGAGAAATGATCTCAATTCTTTACTCTTTTCTTAACTTGAAACTTACGTTTTAAAACAAAGTTAAAACTTTTGTTAATGACTTTAGAAAAACTTTATGAACTTCTCTTTAATTACTTCTTAACTTCTATACTTGAATTGGATTATAGATTCAAGGTTCATGATCTCACGTATGGCTAATTTCATGATGTTTAGATTTAAATTATATTGTCGGAATCAAGTAAAAAACATAGGTACATTGCTAAGGAACACATACTAAATGGTGGGGAGCGAATGGGGAGAACTGGCATCCCTGGCACTCTGAGAGGCATGGGGCGCCAACCCTCAAACTTCAGAGAACATGTTGGAGCGAACTGGCTGGCTCGTCGACCAAAGGGGTAAACATCATAGACCCTTTTGGGGCATGCTGGCTGGCGCGACGCCCCACCCCCTTCCCTAGGAGTTTGACGACTTTTCTTGCTCCTTTTTTCAGCTCAAAACCTTCTAAACATCAATTGTTCTTTCTCCAAACACTTAGAATCATTTATACCCTCAATATATGATAGATTCAACATGAAATTATCCCCGGAAACATGGATCAAATCGCAAGAAACTCCAACAACAAACCTCACAAGAAATTTAATGATACTTTCAACAATGTTCATCAAGAACTCAATTTCTAAACTTTCAAAGACTTAAGTTCGCTGAATTGAATCATGGTTGGCGCGTGGGTGAACTAAACCAATGCTATATGATCTCACATACCTTTTAGGGATCACCCCCGATGAAATCCACAAGCTAAACTCGATGATCTTATCGAATCTTGCTTCCTCTTCTTCTTTCTCCTCTTTTCTCCTTTCTTCAAACCCTAGTGTGAAATTTACTTTTCTAAAACTGACTAAAATACGATTTTACCCCAATTTAACCCCTAAAAACGAATTAGAATTATTATTTAAGGAAAATACTAAAGTACCCTTCCAAAATCCGGATTAGACTTTCCTTAATACAACAGCCCAACTTCCAAAGGGCATAACTTATTCATACGAACTCAGAATCGTGCAAACTTGGCGGCATTGGAAAGATCATTCCAAGAGCTTTCGAACCATATCTGGAATTACAGCTAACTAATCCTGAGCTAGGAGTTATGTTCATTTTTAGTCGACCAAAATTCAACTTTTCCTAACTTAAACAAATTTCCAGATTTTCATTCTTTCTAGAATGACTATTTCCAATTATTAGCTTCTTCCTAGTTATTTCTAATTGCGATATGTTACAATATCTCCCCCTTAGGAACATTCGTCCTTGAATCAGATTACTCTTACTAGGCTAAGGGTGGTAACATCAAGTTAAAATACCCAATAAGTAAATACGAACAAACAACATGCTCACTCATAATTTAAAGAGTACTAAAAAGAGATTAGTACCTTGATCTGTATTTTCTCTGGACTCAAAGAGATGTGGATATCTCTTCTTCATATCCTCTTTAGCTTCAAGTATCTTCTTCATCAAATTAGTTCCTCCAAAGGACTTTGAGTGATGCTACCTCTTTTGTTCTCAAACTGTGAACTTTGCTATCTAGAATCTGAACCAAAATCTCTTTATAAGGTAGGCTATCCTTGATCCCGATATCTTCAGTTGGTATGATCAATGACGGATCACCCATGCACTCTTTCAACATGGAGATGTGACACACCGAATGAACCACGACTAACTCTTGTGGTAGCTCTAACTCATAAGCTACTTTGCCAATCCTCTTGTATATTTGGTAAGGTCCAATAGACTAGGGACTAAGCTTCCCCATCTTACTGAATCTCTTAAGACCCTTCATGGGTGAAACTTTTATATACACCCAATCATCTACTTCAAACTCTAACTCTCTTCTCCTAATATCAGTGTAGGATTTCTGATGACTCTATGATGTCTTCAACCTCTCTTGAATCACTTTCACCTTCTCCATCGCTTTTGCACTAAATTTGGTCCTATTATCCCAGCTTTACCAACTTTAAACCATCCAATAGGATATCTGCATCTTCTCCCCTATACAATTTCATAAGGAGCCATTTGGATGCTAGAGTGATAACTATTGTTATAAGCAAATACAATAAGAGGTAGTTGATCATCCCAATTATCCTTTAAATCAATCACACAAACCCTCGACATATCTTCTAAGGTCTTAATAGTGCGCTCTGCTTTCCCATCATTCTGAGGATGAAAAGCAGTACTAAAGTTCACCTTTGAACCCAAACCCTTTTGAAAAGATTTCCAGACTGTGTAGTAAATTGTGCACCCCTATCTGAAATAATAGAGAACAGAACCCCATAAAGTCTTACCACCTCTTGAATAAAAAGCTTACCATAATCTTCTGTTGAGAGGGTAGTCTTTACCGGCAAAAAGTGGGCTGATTTACTCATTCTATCGACCATCACCCAAATAGAATCATGATGCCAGCTAGACCTTGGTAACCCTGTAATGAAGTCCATATTATTCATCTCCACTTCCAACCCGAAAGTTCTATATTTTAAGCCAAACCACCGGGCCTTTGATGCTCTACTTTAACTTGTTGGCTATTCAAACACTTAGCAACAAATTCTGCAATGCCCTTGTTCATACTATTCCACCAATAGACTTCCCTGAAGTCATGATACATCTTCGTGAAGCCCAGATGAATGGAATATCTGGAGCTATGAGCTTCCTCCATGATCTTCTCTTGGAGTCCATCCACCATTGGTACACACAACCTACCTTGATATCTAAATACGTCATATCCCCCTTGTTCAAAAGCTAATACTTTTTGCTTACGAACATTTTCCTTCAATTCAAGCAAAATGGGATATTGGTCTTGCTTTTCTTTCACTTCTGACAATAAGGATGAGTCAGCCCCATTCAACACCACTACTCCTCCTTCGGTGGAATCCATTAGTCAGACTCCTAATCGTGCAAGTCTATTCAAATCCTTCGCTAAATATCTCCTTTCTTCCTCAACATGAGTTGTACTACCCATAGACAATCTGCTCAAGGCATCTACAACAACACTAGCCTTACTTGGGTGATAAAGAATACTCATGTCATAATCCTTGACGAATTCTAACCACCTCATTTGTCTGAGATTAAGCTCTTTCTAAGTGAACACATATTGAAGACTGTTGTGATCAGTGAATACATTAACATGGACACAAAATAAACAATGACGCCATATCTTCTCATTAACTTTCACCTGTCTAGAGGCATAAGCTATAACTTTTCTATTCTGCATTAAAACACAGCCCAAACAACCTCTAGATACAGCACAATACACCACAAAACCTTGCGTACCTTATGGTACGGTCAACACTGGGGTTGTAGTCAACCTCTTTTTCAATTCCTAAAACCTTTTCTCACAAGCTTCAAACAATTGAAACTTCGCTATTTTTTGGGTCAACTTGGTGAAAGGGGATGAAATAGATGAGAACCCCTATACGAACGCTTTATAATAGCCGGCCAAACCCAAGAAACTCCTAATATCAGTTGGAGATGTGGGTGTAGGCCAACTTTGAACTACCTCTATCTTTTGGGTATCAACTCTAATTCCATCACCGAAAATTATGTGGCTCAAGAACGCCACAGACTCAAGCCAAAACTCATATTTAGAGAACTTAGCATATAGTTCTGTATCTTTCAAAGTCTGAAGGACTATTCAGATAGGACTAGCATGATCTTCTTCATTTCTTGAATAAATTAGAATGACATCAATGAAGACGATAACAAACATATCTAATTAAGGTTTGAATACTCTCTTCATAAGGTCCAAAAACGCTGCAGGTGCATTAGTTAAACTTAACGATATGACCAGAAATTCATAATGACCACAACGGGTCCTGAATGCTGTCTTGGGATTATCACGCCCTTACTTTCAACTGATGGTAGCCAAATCTGAGGTCAATCTTAGAAAAACAATAAGCACCCTGAAGTTGATCGAATAAATCATCAATTCTTGGAAGAGTATACTAGTTCTTGATGGTAACCTTGTTCAACTGACGATAATCTATACACATCCTAAGGGAGCCATCCTTCTTTCTCACAAACAAGATCGGAGCGCCCCAAGGTGAAACACTTGGTTGAATAAAGCCCTTATGTAGAAGATCTTTTAAATGCTCTTTAAGGTCTCTCAACTCTGCTGGTGCCATTCTAAATGGCGAAATATAGATAGGATGATTATCTGGAAAAATATCAATGTCGAAGTCTATCGCTCTCTCAAGAGGATTTTTGGGTAGATCATCTGGAAAAACTTCTGGGAACTCCTTTACTCTAGGAACTGACTGAATAGGAGGTATCTCAACACTAGAGTCATTTACTCGGACTAAGTGATAGACACACCCCTTGGAAACTCTCTTTCTCGCCTTATGGTAAAAAATAAAATGACCCTACGCACTGCTGAACTACTCTTCAACTCTATAACTGGTTCACTGGAAACTGGAACTTATTTCTCGAGTTCTACAATTTGTTGATGGATAACAGGCATGAAGTCAGTCCATACCTAGAATGACATCGAAATCTACCATGTCTAACTCAACTGAATCAACCATGGTACTCTTGTGCTTGATGGAAACAGAACAATCACGATAGACTCTTTTTGCTAGAATAGACTCACCATCAGGTGTAGAAACACTGAAGTGTTCACTAAGTTCCTCATGAAGAACAAAAAAATTGAAGACTTGGATCATACCAGTGACAACATCTGGCAAATCCTCTTTCTCTTGGCGACTAGTGATATCATAAAGACGGTTTCCTTCTCCGCCTGCCCCTAAAGTATCTCATCTAGATGCAGTTGTATCTGGTGGAACAATTGAAGAAGACTGGGCTTTATTTCCCCATTACCATTACTTTGTCTGCTCTTAGGACACTCTCTCATAAAATGACCGTCCTGGCCAACTTGAAGTAACTAATGGAGCCATGATGACACACCCCTGAGTAGCTCATACCACATATAGTACATGTAGGAGTCTTAGTACCCCCTTGTGCCTTACTACCTTGCGAATACGCAGGTCTAGCTCTGAAGTTCTAGACTTCTAAATATTGCACTCGCATTTGTTCCTTGGAGCAGGTACACTAGTAGATGATGGAGCAGGTCCTTTCTGCTTATGTTGGAAAGAAGACCGGTTCGCATTACTCTTTTGCTGCCCGGATTCATTCCCTGATATCTTATCTCTCTTATTCTTAAACTTTTATCTATCCTTCATCTTGTCCTCCTCAACTTGTTGCATATGAATCATCAGCCTTGCTATGCCCATGTAACCTATTAGCAT
>NC_064282.1:72901004-72962870 GCF_019186545.1 Solanum stenotomum | reverse complement strand
AAGTCTATTTTTCCTATGTTCTAATTCTCATTTTTCCTATCCTTGATAAATAAAGTTACGAGGTACTTGTTTCTTGTGGATTGTGGGAGGTGGCAGGTATCTCGTGAAATTAGTCGAGGTGCACAAAAGTTAACACAGATTACTATCTTTACATAAATAATATCTCCATTTATAGTGGTGCGCATTTGTCACCCTCATTTAATGTATTCATATTTTGTAAATATGTTACGAGATTACCATAAATCCCAACTAACAATATCTCGTATTTATTGCATTGCAGTTGTATAGTAATAAAGTCGAGTGGAATTAAAAGATAAATGAAAAATAGCACTTCTTTGATTACATGACATATATAATGTTTTTGAAATAGGTAACTTTGTAATATATCAAAAAAAAATAACGGGTGGTACTAAAACCATATATACAAATGTCTCCCTTTCTACTTTTTTTCAGTCTATATTGAGTCTAAAGATCAATTCTAGATGCAGTGTCTTTAGAGAATAGTTGATTACACCAAAAATATAAAAATAGAATGCAGTTTAAATCTATATTTATTTAGATATAGTACGTATTTTTTCCCAAAATAAATGAACCAGTAAGGTAAAAGCGACGACGGATATAAATACCTTTGTAATCAGACCAAAGGAGTTGGCGCAATTTGGAACACTTGCTAGTTGCTGCATAGGAGTTGGAATAAATCTGGAACACAAAATGAAGAATTTTGTGCTAATTAGTGTCTCTTCTAAGCGTGTCTATGGATTGTGGACCGGTGGACGGTAGGAGTTTGCTAGCCGAGGTAGATGAACAGGTCCCTGGAGCGGCCTTTTCCTTTATGACGTAATTAATTAGGAAGTTATTTTCTAGGTGTTTTTTCGTTTTGTTTTATCTCAAGAAAGAAAAAAGGAAAAATTGTATGAAATAACAAACTATTAGTTCAAATTAAATGCTAGAGTCATAGTTTATTTTATTTGTAATTTGCAGCAAACATCCTATTGTTTTGCTATTTGGTTAGATATACAATTAGCCATTTTCAGTATACAATTACCCATTCGGTATACAAATATATGAAATCTGTTTATGTTTGTATAAAGTGAGACCAAAAAGTATATATACAAATACAAATACATATATTTTCATCCTATATACTTAAGATTATACAAATACAGATCTTATTATACAAATTACAATGTATAAATGAATTTATACAAAACTGAATAATTTGTATAAAATTGGATTTATCTAGCGAATTATACAAATCAAAAGATCCATAACAAACATAAATTTTGCTATGGAGTGCAATTATGCAAACTATAGCTATAACATACAAATATGATTTTTATGTTTGCTATATCTGAAAATTGCTCAAGAAAAAATGACATGGATTTGGAATGGACCCATTGTTTGACCTAAAAAGCAATGTAAATTGGCCATAAAAATCAAAATAATTACATGTTCATATTCTATTCCAAAGTAATTAAAAAATACACATTTACTTACAAGTGTTAAAGCCCTACACCTATTCATTAAGGCTGATAACTTTTACCGCCCATTCCCCCATTCATTAAGACTGATAACTTTCGCTTAACTTATGCAAAATCAGTATCATATATTGTATTGGTATCATTAAGGTTGATAATTTCACTTAACTGATTATATATCAATATATAAATTCACTTCTAAATAGTAAAGGTGTGTAATTTTGTCATGTCAGCTTTAAGGGGTAAATAAATTTACTTTCGAATAGTAGAGGTGTGTAATAGGTCAACATGATAGTTTAAGAGTGTATGTGACTTTTCGATACATGTTCAAGGTGGAATTTATATTTTTTCTCAAAATATTACTCATTAGTCAATAATACTATAAGAGTATATGTATATTTTTTTTTATTTTAAAGGTTGTGGCATAGAAACTTTTCATTAAAAAGAATAAGATTCAGCCCAACAGAGGAGGCTTAATCCAAAGAAAATAACCCCAAAAAAAAATATAAAAAATTAAAATGCATCAAAGACAAATGGACAAAAACTCATCCATCAGTAAAAAAGGAATCTTCAAGAAGTATTCCATAAGTTCATCTTCTCCCTTCATTATCGATCGAAACCCCAAGAATGTCGATTCAGTCCCATGAATGGAGACACAATCCAAGCACTTCTCCAAATGGACGACCTTCAAGTTCCGAATCCAACAAGCATGCAGGTAATTTGAGATCTGATTTTTCAAGATTGATCCAATTCATACACCTATTATCTAATTTTGAGTTGCTATTCCGCATAAATCTCATTTAAACATTGCAGATTAGAACTTCATAAAATAGCAGTAAAGTATTTGAGCCTCTTCTCCATTTTGACCATAGTAATAATAACCTTTCAAAGGCTCAATGGGTTGAATCCCAATGGGATTGATATCATCATTAGAGTCTCTAATTAGTTAATACTACCACTATGAATAAGAAAATTTATATGCAACATCCCTTTATTGATTTTTGCAGATTCTCAAGAAGCTAATACTTTGATTTGGTACTGATGGTCACCCCAAGCTCTCACCAGGTGTAAGTACACATATCTATTTAATTTACTTCTAGGATTAGCTTAACTATACCCTGCATAACCAGAAAAGGTCTTCAATTTTGAGGCTACTATTATTTGTATTCTTGTATCTGTCTCCTTATTTATGGTGTGCCTTGCTTATCTAGATTGAGTAGCTTTCTTCCCTCGCTAGGTATATCCTGAAAATAATTAATTTGAAAATCACCTGCAAAAGAGAAAGCTAGATTAGTAAAAAAATCAGCAAGAGTATTTCCTTCCCGAAAGGAATGCTTTACTCTTGCTGAAACCACCCCTCTCAACCTTCTGATGTCATTAACTTCGATTGCTACACTCCATGGTACATCCCATTCACCCTCTAAGATATGAACCATTGTTAAAGAGTTCGTCTCAGGAATAACATGTTTAATACCATGCTCACTACAGTAAATTAGACTCTCCCTTATATCTATAACTTCTTCTACCATATTTGTCATGTCTGGAAGTTTGAAACCTTTAGCAACTATCAAATTACCATCATGATCCCTAATACAAAATGCCACTGAACTAGGTCCAGGATTACATTTAGATGCTCCATCCGTGTTACATTTCAACAGATTATTAGGAGGGGGTTCCCATTTTACAAATCTATACTCAAAATTAAGTCTATAATGCTCCATTTCGGCTATTAAATGGGGCCATGAATTGCTGCTACAGTTCACATTAAATCTAGAATGAATAAATTTTAAAATTGTATCTGTTATGCCCCAAATAACTCTAGCTTCTAAAAATACACCTCCATGCAAGATAATGTTCCTCCTTTTCCACAAAAACCATAGAATGATGTTAGGGATAGCCTAACAAACCAATTTCACTCTATAATTTCCTTTTACATCCCACCACAACCTTATAGATTGTTTAAGATTCAACATAGGATCCAAAATTCTAGATGCAGATCTAAAGTAATTCCATATTCTTGTAGCAACTTCTTCATCAAGAAAGAGGTGCTCTACAGTATCTTCTATTGGATTAGCACAACATCTACACTCTTTTGAAATATTTGAATTCCATCTTTGCATTAGACATGCCATAGGAATCTTTCTAAACCAAATTCTCCAAACCAGGAATGAGATTTTGAAAGGAATTCCTTTTATCCACAATTCTATCAAGTCTTCATTTATTTCTTTCTTGTGCCTTAAAAGTCCGCATGCCGATTTAACTGTGAAAATACCTTTACTGGTTTCTATCCACCACACTTTGTCAATATGATTACTGAGATAAGCATAATTTAAATTGGCTTGAACATGATCCACTACATATTTAGGAACAAAATCTCACATTAAAGCATAATCTCATCACCCCTACTTCAAAAAATCCACAGTATCTTTCATTGGATAGCATGTGTGCACACATCTGATTCATGAAGATGTAAAGGACCCAACCTAGACTAATTATCATACCATAAAGTAGGGTTGCCTCCTCTAGGTTCCCACCACATGTGTTTTTCGAGTATGTCCCTATTTTCCAGCATGTGCTTCCATATTTGGGATCTTCCTTTCCATTTAATATGTGCCGAAATTTTCTTTCTACAATACTTAGTCCACATGAAATTAGACCACATTATATTGTGAGTTCTAAACTTCCACCAAAACTTTGCCCACATCGCTTTTGATTCATCAAACATGGACCTGAATCCTAGGCCCCCTTCACTTTTAGGAAGACACACATCCACCCATTTCGACCAGTGTTTACTTTTGCTATATTTCTTATTACTCCAAAAGAATTTTGCAAAGATTCTATGAATTTCTTTTATTACACACATTAGGGGAGTAATAGCAGAAAGTACATAAATGGGAATGCTTTGCATAAAACTTGTAAGGAGGACTTCCTTACCACCATATGACAACATTATACTTTTCCAACTCTGTAATCTTCCTTTAATTTTGTCAAATAATTCAAAATAATGCTCCTTTATCTTTCTAGTATGAGTAATAGGACACCCTAGGTATTTCATAGGAAAATACCCTCTTACCATCCCTGTGATTTGTGCCATTTGATTTGCAGTTGTTGCTGTTGTATTCTGGTGAAGGTAATAAAAGCTCTTGTCCTTGTAAATCTTCTGACCTGATTATTGCTCATGATCATGCAGAATCATAATTTTCTCCGAAGAATAGCCATTAGAAGAAGGAAAAATAATTATGTCATTAGCAAATGCTAAGTGATTAAGATTGGCACTCCACTTTGGCATCCCATACCCCACATAATGAGGATCTTCAAAGAGTGCATTAACTGCTCTGGGAAGAACCTCAACCGAGATGATAAACAGAGTTGGAGATATGGGATCTCCTTGTTTAACACCCCTGGTAAAATGAAAAAATCCATGTGTTTGGCCATTAAGAAGGACAGAGTAGTAATTGTAAGCAAGGAGTGTCTAAATTAAATCCACCACCCTTTCAGAGAATCCCATCTTTTTTAGTACTTTCCTAATAAAGAACCAAGAAACCCTATCATACGCCTTTGACATATCCAGCTTAATGATCACATTTTCGGGTTTGCTCCACTTAGTAATACATGTAACAATCTCCCGTGCCAGTAGTATATTTTCAACAATACTTCTGCCCTTAACAAAATCCGACTGGTTAGGAGAAATCAACTTTGGAAGAAACTTTTCCAGCTTATCATGAATTATCCTGGATAGGATCTTATTAAATAAGTTACTCAGACTAATAGGTCTCATATCTGGAAAGGACTGAATAATATCCTTTTTGGGTATGAGTATCAAATTTGTGTGCGTAATAGACTTATATACAGAACTTCCTGCATAGAATTTATGCACTATTCTACAAATCTCTTTAACAATAATGTCGCAGCACACTTGATAAAATTTACCTGTAAGTCCATCTGGCCCACTTGCACTATCACTATTAAGCTTAAATACTGCACTCTTCACTTCTTCATCATTTGGAATTGACCCAATTCAACATTTTCCTCATCAGTGATTAACCTAGAATGTGGTTTAGTAATGTAATTGTCACGATCCGAGCTTACACCTTAGATGTACCACGGTGTACAAGACTCCGAAGAGCCTCATACAAGCCTCATAGCATTTATAACATAGGAGCATAGGAAAATAGTGCGGAATTTAAAACTTTTCTTTAAAACCATACAATTGAAGTCATTTTCATAAAAGCAAGCGGAAGTCTTTTTCTATACTTTGTCTCAAACCATCTACAACACTTTGAATAAAACTTTGAGACATAGCCCTTACAAAAGCTCTAAACATAAAATAAAAGACATTAAGGAAAAGT
This sequence comes from Solanum stenotomum, assembly GCF_019186545.1. Lineage (NCBI taxonomy): Eukaryota > Viridiplantae > Streptophyta > Magnoliopsida > Solanales > Solanaceae > Solanum > Solanum stenotomum. The sequence goes on along the minus strand of NC_064282.1, from coordinate 72,957,043 downwards.
GGGTTTGTCCTCGAAACTAGGAGGACTTCCGTATCTTCAACTCCTTGCTCCTTAGAAACCTATTTTCCAAGAATAGAACATCAAATCTCCAAACCCTACACTTTTGTAGAATGTAGAAATATGGGCTAGAACACAATAATGTACTAATTATGATAGCCATGCAAAAACCATGCTTAAAAATGACATTTTGGTTAAAAACCATGCTATATGCCAATTTTGAGAAAACATCATGAACTTTAGTATAAAAGGCATAAGATACAATCACATTGAACATATAAGTCATTTCATCACATTAGAACCTTGACCTAAAGTAACTCTAAGCTATACTTGCGCAATGTAAGAATAGCATCCCATAATACTATTCCTACTAAGTACCACTTTGAGGCCACCTTAGATGAACTTACCATTCTTCATTGCTCATTCTTTTTATTCAATACTCACACATAAGGAACACATACATTTCATAAGTCATGACAAGGAAAATAATTCATAATACAATCCAACTAAGCATGCATCATTACATTAAGCATTTAAGTCATCATTCTCATTTGCGTCATTAAGAGCACTTTTCATTCATTAGACATTAAGACATTGGAGAATCACACCATAGTCCTCTCAAAGACTACTCGTGCAATGCATGGATGGCATCCCATACTACCACCAACACTTCATAGAACTTCTCAAGCAACCATAGTAGGTATCTGACATGATGGGATTAAGCATTAACCGACATAGACCATGTGAGCTTAATATGGAATCTGGTGTCATAACCCCACACCGTAAAAAGGTGGTCAACTTGCCTAAGGTAGGACCGGTAACATTTTAGCTTAGGTGGATCCAATAGCTAATGACCTATGTGGTCACATAGTTATCAGATAAGAAAGATGTTCCTTGAGACCCAAGCCTAACGTGGGGAGAGCTTGCATCTTACCATATCCAATCGGTGCTTAGCCTCCATTCCCATAGAGTAGTTCATTCACATTAACATTATTGTACTTGAGAGGAATGACATTGGCCTATCGACCCAAGGTACATTATTACACATGAAAGGAATGCCATAAGCCTATCAATTCATGGTACATTATTAAGATAGCTCATTCAATACTCATGAAAGGAACACCATAAGCCTATCGATTCAAGATTCATCATTACATTAGTTCATAAACTCTTTTGGAAAGGAATGCCATAAGCCTATTGATTCAAAAGTAATGATTACATTAGTTCATTGGCTCATTATGAAAAGAATGTCATAAGCCTATTGAATCAAGACATAGCCTTAGAACACATTCATTAGTCATTTATGAAAGGAATGCCATTGGCCTATCGATTCATGTTCATTAAGTGAAGATACATTAGTTACACAAGAAGAGGATGTCTAAGCCTACCAATTCAAGGTACATCATTCAACATTACTTTCATTGACACAAGAAGAGGATGTCTAAGCCTACCAATTCAAGGTACTTCAATCAAGATCACATTCATCTATACAAGAAAATGATGCCCTAAGCCTACCAATTCAAGATGTAACATTACATTGTACAAACCCTTCACATTCTAACACCATCATTCATAACTGTTAATTCAGAATAAGCTTTCAATAATAACACAATTGCATTCTAAACATGATCCCCTTACTTTCATAAACATAGTATTCGAGGGGTTGAACATTATGTCCTTTAATTCTTTCTTTATGTTTTTAGACTTTTGTAAGGTTTGTGTCCCTAAGAATGCATTCAAGAGTTTTAATCCAAGTATTATAGATGGTTTGAGACATAGTGTTATAGACTCTCTCTTGTTTTTATAAAAAACTTCGATTGCAAAGAAAACTTTTAATTTCCCACATTTTCCCTATGATCTTATGTTATGATATGCTATGAGGCTTGTATGAGGCTTTTCGGAGTCTTGTATGTTGTGTTATGTCCGGGGTGTAGGCCCGGGTTGTGAAAAACATGGTACTAGAGCACAAGATTTTGGGATGGTATTAGGATGTGTCAAACCACATCTAGTAGAGTCTTACTCATAAATGTGAAGCGCGCCACATTTATGAATAGGAGGCTATTGGATGTTAAAAAAACTTCACTCCTTCATTCTTTAAGTCGTGCCTTAGAGTTTAGCTTTATTAGACCTTTCTCCTAATGTGTGACCTATGGTTTTCAGGATATGACTACTTCAAGGTCTTACGTTGAAAGGAATGAGTAAGACAATGTGGAGCAAGATATTCCTCTCAAAGCTTCTCTCCAAGCTCCAATTGACCCTATAGGGGAAAATATGACTCATACGGAGTTTAGGTCCGATGTCCAATTGTTGGCACAAGCCTTGACGTTGCAAGTCAATAGAGAGGTTGTAACTCTGGCAAATCCATTAAGGGGGATGGCTGCTTCTAGAGTGAAGGAGTACTTGGGGTGGTATTCTCCTATGTTTAATGGCTCCAAGGTGGGAGAAGATCCTCAAGAATTTAAGGAGAAGGTCTCTAAGGTGTTAGACCATATGAGAGTAACTTCGGTAGAGAAGGTGGAGTTAGTTTCTTGTCAACTCAAAAGGGTTGCACAAATATGGTATGATAAATTGAAAGAGACTAGACCGGTAGGATTGGGCTCTATATAGTGGGAAGGGTTCAAGATTTCTTTTCTACATAGGTTCTTCCCTTTAGAGATAAGAGAAGGTTTGGTGCTTAAGTTCATCAACCTTACACAAGGTGATATTAGTGTTAAGGAATATGCATGGACATTCACTCAATTGTCTAAGTATGTTCCAATTCTAGTGTTCGATCCCAATCGGGAATGAGTAAGTTTGTATCGGGATTGTCTGATTTAGTGGTAAAAGAATATCGTTTCGCCATGTTTGAGCATAATATGAATGTCCCTCGTCTTGTAGTGTATACCTTTGAAATTGAGCAAGAGAAACTTAAAGAAAGGTTGAAGGAGAAAAAGAGGGTTAGGATAGATGATTAAATTTTTTTCTTGAGAAGTTCTTTGGACAAGATTCTTCTAAATTCTTTCCAAAGTTTAGTGGGGAGAAGGTGTCTACCCCAAAATCACAAAGAGTGACTGGTAGTGGATCTTATATGGTTAGTCCTACTTGTGCTAAGTAAGAAAGCATTATGATAAGTGTCTGACCTACACAAAAGTTTGTTATGGTTGAGGTGGAAGTGACCATAAAAGAAGAGATTTCCCGGTACTTACTGCTAGAAGAAGCAAGAGGAAGAAAATTAGGTCCGATGCTCTTCAGGCTAGAGGTGAACAAGAGTGTCCTCCTAATGTTGCTCCTGATATATGTTTCATGCTTATTTCAATTTCGGTAGTTCTTGTCTTTGTGACTTGATAAATTGGAGTTAGCTTTTATGTTGTCCTTAGTATACTTGGGTTGGATTATGGTTATGTGTGTATGTTGGTGGAACCCAACACAGTCATAACAACTTTTAGGATGTGTTAGAGGATTTGATGAATAGTGGTGTTTGAGTGATGCCCAGAGAACCCAATATCAATCATCATTAGATATCGACGAACTCATCACAAGTAGATACACAACACAATTCAATTGTCCTCTAACGGAACCCAATTTAACGGTCCTGTCATGGACCCAAACCAAAACTGTTAGCATACTGGTTTGAGGTATCCGATCAAAGTTAGTGTGCCGGAACGTGGCAGCCGATCCCATATTTATGCCGGAACGTGGCAAACGATCCCATATTTATGTTGGAACGTGGCAACCTATCCCATATTTATGCCGGAACTTGGCAACCGATCCCGGTTAGTGTGTCGAATCATGACACCCACCCATTTAACAAACCACAATCACAATCACCATGTATATTCTCACAATCATACAACAAAAGGTGATTCATGACATACAATTATTCAATTATCCTCATTTACAACAGGTGTGATAAAAAATGCAACATGCACATACATACATGTATCATAATGAAGCAAGAACAAACATACATCACACAATCATGGAATCACAACTATCACCTACCTCGAATCCAAGCTTGAATCCCCTAAGGAACTTGAATCTTCCCTTTTCAGATTCTTCCCGCTTGTTCGTGGTCTAAAAAAGTACATTTAATGCAAGGATCAACAATCAAAGGTTTAATTATCTGAATTATAACAAACCCAATAACCGTAGACCAAACCCAAGAACCTAATACCCAATTTAGGTTTGTTTCCACCATAGAATCTTTAACAAAACCCTACCCCCTCAACATCCCAAACATGAGCCAAATAAGCCAAACAACCCTGCACCACCAGTTTCTAATCCCGAATGGATGATATGATCTTAGCTAGCTTAGGCTTGTACACCCCTTCCCACTCTAATCTTTCCTTACCGGGGATCTCTAGAGTTACCAACTTAGTTTTACAATTACGCCCAGTATATTATGGGGACAACCAAGTTATGCCTAAGATTATACCAAGTCAGTCATATTCAGCATAACCAAATCAACCCAAATCTGAAAATCCATAAACACAACAGGACAACACGATATACAAGGGTGACTATGACTGTCTCTTCAACTGGGGTAGAAACATGGATGGGGGCATCAAGTATATCACAAATCACATCAAATCCAAAATCAATCGAACTGACACATACCAATAAGTAGAACCCAGACCATACAAAGCATAAGCCATCCGGGCATAGACAAAAGCAACAATAGTGACCACTGAATCACACACCTGAAACTCAGTCTTGCCCGAAAAAGCATAAAACGGAGCCCTGTAGTCTTGACGGGCAACCTCCTCACCTGGCTGCACTAATCTTCTACCTGCATTACCATTTCCCCGGCCTCTACGGCCTCACTAATTTCCTCCTCATATGCCTAGGTTCTCCATAATTTAACATACTTTACCAGTTATATTCGAATGCTGAACAATGAATTAGATTGCAGAGGTTAGTTCGGGTACTATTTAGGGACCATAATTGTGACTAAGAGAAAACAGGGAATATAGGTTGAGGTTCTGCCTCGCTTCATTCCGCTCCGACGGGAAAATTTCCGCACAAGCAGCTTCACCTTGGCGGGAAGAATCTCGCCCCAGCGGCCTTAACGGAAACAGAATCCCTGTCAACAATTTTTCTGGGTTTATTTTCTTTTCTAATTTCCCCCCAAAGGTTCGCAGCTATAACACATGCATTTTTAGAATAATCCTCATAACTAGGATAAGCATTGTCTACCCCCAGTCAATCCCACGATACACGAACCAGTTCATTCTTGTCAATTAAGCACCACAACCCTCACATCCCCAGGATACACCGAGACACTCATACGATCCTTAGTCAAATCTTCCTTTCAGAAAGAATTTCACGATACTTGAGTATTTACAACTTGCATAACTTTAACGACCAGGCCAACATGTTGTACATATCAAAGTTCAAACACACATTTATTGTGTACACAATCACCTCATCATATTCAAGCAATTACAACTTCACATTCGTTGTTAATTCAGACAATCAAGCACGCATTCAAAGTTTCCAATATACAATTTACAAATAAGTCAAAATTAATAATTAATTATTTTGCTCTATGGATGACTATTCCTGATCATCCATTCATTCACACCACCTCAAGGGCCAGATACCAATTGGAACCTTCTCAGTTTACAATTTGCTTTGCTTGTGGCCCCTCAGTCGCGATAACGACTTCTAGTTCACTTCGTTGAGATACCAATTGGAATCCGGAGATACAAATTGGACTCAACTCATACCACAAGCGACAATGGTAGCTAGCGAGCCTCACAAAACTGCTAATTTCAATCATAGAACTTGGTCAAACCTAATTCTTAACCACCTCAATCTTTAACTGATGGTAACCAGACCTTAAATCAATATTAGAGAAAATCGATGCACCTTGCAATTGATCAAAAAGGTCATCTATCTGAAGCAATGGATACTTGTTCTGAATGGTTACCATTTTTAACTGTCGGTAGTCTATACACATACTCTCTTGCTAGCGATGGTGTTACCACTTTTGTTGATCTAGTTCAGACAATAGAGTGAAGGAGGAAAGATACCAATTGGATTCAAGTCATTGCACGAAGGAGTAGAAAGAAGTGAGTTTTTCCTAAAGTCCTATAGCCTCTCGAAGAAAAGTGCGGACGTCTTCGTACCGTTCCACGAGACTCAACTAAACTCATTTTGGTACAATGAGATCAACGAACCTAGGACTCTGATACCAACTTTGGCACGAACCATACCATCGTGATTGGCACCTTCAGTAACTCTCCAGTGGGAGAACCATTACCACAACCCACACTAAACAACTTTGCCAAGAACTATGCATTTAAAGATACAGAAGCAAGTTTTAAATGCAGAAATTATTTAGAGTTCCCATAAATTCAAAAAGGTTTTAACAAACAACTAATCAAACTAATGCGGAAGAACAATTCTTAGAACCTAAAAGTCAATGTACCAAAACTCTAACAAGATTCATAAGTCTAAACAAGAAAATCATCTAAAGAACTAGTGTAAGTCTGAATAGGATTGACTAAACAAAAAGAGAACTCAAGGAAGCCTGGAAGAATTGGCTCACCCTTGAATTCGAATCGGCGATTACTGATCTTCTAAGCGAGGTTTGTCAATAGCCGTCGGAAGTTTCCCTGTACTCAACAAAAATAAAAGTAAGTGCAGTATCAGTACACAACCATCATCTACTGTTAGGATCACACGGCTATCCACTAAGTGTAACATGCATTAGTCAATAGAACAATATAATCACATGCACATATTAAACATATACAATATCATCAAAATATACGAATAATGAAAAACTTCACGATTCTCACATATCATAGTTACATCAATTTAGAGCAACATACCGTCTTCCAATATCAATCATTATTAGATATGAACGAACTCATCACAAGTAGATACACAACACAATTCAATGGTCCTTTCATGAAATCCAATTCAATGGTCCTCTCATGAAACCTAAACCCAAACTGTTAGCAAACTAATTCGTGGTACCCGATCCAAGTTAGTGTGCCAAATTGTGGTAGCCGATGCCATATTTTTGCCGAAACGTGGCAACCGATCCCATATTTATGCCGAAACGTGGCAACCAATCCCATATTTATGCCAGAACGTGGCAACCGATCCCAATTAGTGTGTCGGATCGTGACACCCGCCTATTCAACAAACCACAATCTCAATCACAATGTATATTCTCACAATCTTACAACAAGAAGATTAATGGTATACAATTATTCAATTATCAACAACTGTGATCAATAATGCAACATGCGCATACATATATGTACCATAATGAAGCAAGAACAAACATACATAAAAAAATCATAGAATCACAACCATCACCTAGCTCGAATCCGAACTTGAATCCCCTAAGGCACTTGAATCTTCCCTCCCCGAATTCTTGCCGCTTGTTCGTGGTGTAAAAACATACAATTAACACAAGGATCAACTGTCAAAGGTCTAATTATCCAGATTATAACAAACCCAATAACCCTGACCAAACCCAAGATCCTAATACCCAATTTAGGTTTATTTCCACCATTGAATCTTTAACAAAACCCTCCCCCATCAATATTTATCCATTCTATTACGCTCTACGGATAAAAAAATGAATTCGGGGAGTGAAACCTTACATTTACCTTCAAGAATGGTGAAAAATGCTCAAGAACATGTTTGGGGTCGTCTCCTAGCTCTCAAAGTCCAAAAGTGCATAATAAAGACATTTAAGGGTTTATTTACGACTTTAAGTTGAGTCGAATCCACCACAGCGGCCCTTACCCCACTACAGCGGCCCCACCATAGCGGCCAACCCCCGCCAAAGCTGCTTGCACGAACCAGTGAGTTATCTAAAGAATGCCAAGATCCCCATTTCACAACACACCTCTAACCAACGACTCTCAAAAAATACCTTTAGCGCTAAGATTGATTTCGGGAATTCTACTCACTCGAATTCAATTCCGTAAAGTCATACGGGTTCTTTAATGACTTATCTAACTACTCATGTTATCAAAATCATAAATAAGTAACCCGATTGTTACCAGATTTCCCTACACCTCAAAGACTCCGATTTCGTCCAAATTTGGACTAGGCTAGGAAATCTCAAGTTACTATGAAAAAGTTTTCTGGCCCCAATTCTTTCTCCATTGGCTTTTCTCTAACGACGAAATCAGGTTGTTACACTAAAATAGTATAGTGGACAACTATTATTGAATGGATGGAGTAACTAATTATTATGTACACGTTTCACACAAATATATCATCCTTTCATTTTTGTATAATTTGTAATAGTAAGTTTAGTTTAAATGTGCTTTAAATATGTTGATATATGATATATTATATATGATTTTTCTATTACAAAATTATACGTTCTTCCTATGGATATATAACTAGTGCACGTGTTATGTATGTAATTGAATGGAGGTAGTAACTAATTTCTATGTGATATGCTAGAACTTAAAAATGTTATGAATAGGAATCTTCAGAATGACTAAAATATTCACATGAGTGCGAAATAGTTTCATTGAAATATCAACATTCAATATGCTAAATTTATAAGATTAAAGGCTACGGTCAAACTGAATAAAAAATAAAATACTACAAAGTAGATTGTTAACTTCTAATATGAAATCTATAACAATGTAATTCTATTTTCCGAACTGAATACGAAATAAAATATTTAAAAGCCCAAATTTAAAATAATATATCTAAATATTGAAAACTGTAAATTAATTTAAGAGTGATCGATTTTTTTTCAACTCAAATCCAATCAAACCATATCACAAGTAATTTTTTTCTTCGAATTGATTTGATTCATCGATTCATTTTAGCTTGATGGTTACGATACAAAATATTATAGAAATTTCAAACTTTTTAGTAGGTAGTTTTCTACTGTCTTAATAGGCCTACCTGGTGCGACTGCTAATTAATTGGTTCACTAAGCTTTAAATATCACAAAATTTTAATTTTTTGGACTTCATTATTTAAATTTGTACTCATTTTTTTATTTTATTTTTCATGTTTATGTAATTCGTTATAACTAGACATGCGATATCTGAAAGACAGAAAAATAGTGAATGAACTTTGGGTAAAATGATATTTATGGCTTACATATTTTAAATAGATAGACTCAAAAGATTTTAAATATGGCTTCAGTGGTGTTTACAAAGTGACTATTTATATGAACTCCGACACCAATTTTGCAATTTACTCATTTACACATAAGATATGTATTGAAAACACCCCTAAATATGGCATGAATTATTACTTTAGTCCTCCAACTATTGACAGTCTTAAAAACATTCATCTACTTGATTAAGCAATTTAAAAACACCTATCTTATGCCACATATAATCCACCTATGCATATGTGGAATTTTTTGTTGATGTCACGTACACATAGATATATATAGTTTAAAAAAGAACATTCAAATAATTAAATGCTAAAATTTAGTAAAGAAGAATTTTTAAATAAAAAATAATTTTTTTCTTACTTTACCCCATCCCCTACCCAGGTACCTGTCATGACCTAGATCGCCGTAATTGGCACCGACACTAACCCTCCCGTGGGAGAACCATTACTACAACCCAACTAAGCAACTTAATGAAAAATTAAGTATCTAAAGATACGAAAGAAAATTTAAATTATGGATAAATACAGAGTTCCCATAAACTCCAAGGGTTATAAAGAATCAATTAACAAATTATTGCGGATGTAAAACCCTAGAACCCGAAAGTCATTGTACCAAAACTCTTTTAACCAACAAGTCTAATACAATGGGGTACAACCCTGAAAATTAAATATAAACCAAAGCCTGAATGAATAAATTGTCTGAGTCCTGAAATATTGGACTAAACTAACGAGGGATCAATGGCAGCCTGAAAGAATTGGCTCACCCTTGAATTTGGTCTCGATCAGTGATATACCATGAGTTTATGGTTTTTTTGATACATTTCACTTAAGTTTTGAGTGTTTCTAATGCCATTTTGTATTGGAAAAATTATTTTATGTGTTATGTTTGCAGGAAGTAGCTTGGACGCGGTTGAGTGAGATGACATCTGGAAATATGCAGAAGTAGCCACCCACGGAGTGACCTACAGACCGTACGTACTCTGACGGTTTGTCGATGGGTAAGCGTAGATAGAGCATCAGGGAATTCTGACAAAGTGTGAAACTATGAAGTGATCCACATACCGTAGGTCCACCCACGGGCGATATTGCACATTTGTCGAATGTGTTCAGATAGTTGAAGTTCCAGTACCTAATGAAAATCCTAAGTGTGGAGCCACGGAAGAGGACCTACGGACCGTAGGTCGACCTATGTTCCGTCCTGCAAGTCCGTCGTTGATGATCTGCGAGTAAAGGTTCCAACCTCTGCTGAAAAAGTTTTAAATGTTGACCAATGGAGGGGACCTACAAACCGTAGGTCGACCCACGGTCTGTAGGTCGAGCGTCAATTGATGCCTTATTCCAGAAGTTTATTTCCTTATTTTGTTTCCTTTTTATTTAGGACATGTTTTTCTATAAATAGTGTATGTAATCCTCATATTTGGGGGTTAGACATTATTGTTTACTTTTAGTTCTTGGTATAACTTGGTCACCAACTAGAGTAGAGACTGAGAAGAGTTCTGAAAGAGTTTCTACACTGACACCTAAGTTGACTGCTATATAGGGAGTTACAAAGGAAAGAGTGTCCCCTGGATCTAACAAAGCATAAACATATAAGTTAACGACTCATAACGTACGAGTGACCACATCTGGAGAATCTTCCTTATCCCGGTGAGCCTAGAGAGCATACAACCTATTTTGGCGGTTACTGTCACCTGTACCAGATGAGTTACCCTACTAAGTAGGGCGGCCTGCTAGTGCTAATGAAGTTGTAGACTTAGCCCTACCATTATTACCTCCCTATTTAGAAGAAGGGCAATCTCCTAACCTGTGACCAGTCTGACCACACCCAAAAGATCTTTCCGTTCTTGCAAGACACTCGCCCAGATGGTTCTTACCACACTTAGGACAAGTTGGGTAAGTTCTAGTACCTGAAACATTCCACTAAAACTTAGAGCCTGATGCCCTAATTTTCTGATCCTGTTGAAACTTGGATGATGCAACACTAGCTGATGAAGGTGTTGGAGCTGAAGATTTTTCGTTGAAACTGCTAGCGATTTCCACTACCCGGTTTTTGTTGGGAATACTCATGGTTTCCTATCCTAGACTTTTTGTTATCCTTAGCCTGTTCCCTAAGCTTATCTCTCTCAACCTGTTGAGCATGAGTCATGAGCCTAGAGATGTTCGTATTCTCCAGCAGCTTAGCATTTGTACACTCTGTTTTCACTAAGTTAGATACCCAATACATAAACTTGTTTATTTGAGCCCTGGAATCGGCAACCATGTGAGGAGAAAACCTAGAGAGTTGGGTGAACTTGTGTCTGTACTCTTGGACTGACATGCTACCTTGCCTCAAATTCATGAACTACTGAGCTTTTGCCTCCCTCACCCTTTTGGGAAGAACCTGTCAAGAAAAGTCTCACTGAAACACTCCCAAGTGATAGAAGTTGCATCCATACCCTTGTTTTCTTTCCATTGGTTGTTGCATCCATACCCAATTTTCTTTCCATTAAGTAAACCAGATGTGAGCTACATCCTTAAGCTGGTAGGATGTAAACTCTACCACACCATTACCTGTCACTATTCCTGCTGGCATATCATAAGCATACGTAAAGATAAACTGAAACAAGAAATATTGTGAGTAAGCTTAAAACATGAGATCAACGAAAATGATATGAAATACCCAATACTATCTGAATATATATAATTGAGAAGAGTTTAAGATACAGAAATAAAACTCAAACACTAAAGCTGAATCTGTCTATGTCTGAAATAAAGTCTCTAACTTACTAGGGATGCTGGGACATGCCCCCAGCTAACTCTAGCAAATACTGAAAACTTAAATGAAAAGACTAAATATAGCAACATGTCTATTGTCCTTGAAGAAGGAGGAGTCACCACTGAAGCTACTGAATTCAAGACCGAAAACTGATATATGCTTGGTCTGGATGTTGATGACCTAAACCTACATCGTGAGAAGTTGTAGTGCAGAGTATGCATCAGTACTTGAAAGGTACTGAGCATGCATGATAGAAGAAAGTTGAATAAAACATATAACTGAACAAAGTGATAAATCAATGATATAATCTAAACATGATAACTATGCTTAACATGCTGAATATGAACTAACTGGATGTAGTGACCAAGTTTATATCATACTGAAACTGAATGTTGAACTGTAACTGATAAACTGGTCAATACACTAGAATCTGTCTATGGGAGCTACTAAATAACCAACATAAATCCATATGAGCTAAATGTGGAGTCTGATGTATACGCCCGATCGAGAGGACCCAATATACCTTGTCAAGGGTATGGAGGCATGACTGGCGTGATAACTAAGTATAATGCCCATAGAAGGGACTTACCTATGGGGGCACGTAGTTCTGGTACTGTGAGGGTGACTAACCCTAGTCCACTCAGTATTAATCCTACTCCCAACTGATTCTGTAAATGATACATTATGACTGATGTCCTATAATACTGAATAGCTCAAATATTGACATGCAAATTGAGCCTTCCCTTTCCGGATTCTTTTCGCTTGTTCTTGGTCTAAAACAGTTAAATAATGCAAGGATCAATATACAAGGCTTAATTTACCAGGATTATAACTATAGTTATCAACCCAAGACCAAACCCAAGATCCTAATGTTCAATTAGGGCCTTCCCACCATTAACTTCAGGCCAAAATCCTCCCCAACAATAATTACCTAAGATTCTAGGTTCTACAAGCTTCTTAATGTCTTGGCTATCCACTCATGTGATCAAATTCATATCTAAATCCCCCATGCATTACCAGATTTAATTTCCCTAGACCTCGCTTGACTCAGATTTCGTCCATGTCTGGCCTAGGCTAGATTTTTCCAAGTCACTACTCAAAAGTTTTCTGGCCCAAATTCTTTTCCCATTGGCTTTTCCATAATGACGGGAATAGGTCGTTACAGTTCCTCCACCCCCTCAACCCCCAAAATTAAAAACACCACGACTACCCCGATTCTTCCCCATCCTCTCCCTCCCCACCCCCCAAAAAAAATTACTTTTAAATAAAATATATTTTTCTTATCCCACCCCTCTCCCCTCAATAAAAAAGTTTAAAAGATTTTTTTTATTTTTTTAAGGTGGGTGGATAGTGAGGTGTGAGGCTAGCGTTACAAGGTAGAGGATGGGGTGGGGTCATAAGAAAAATAAATTTTTAAAAAGAAAAAAATATGAAGTTCTTTTATATTCTTAAATTGCTAAATTATTAACATTTAATTATTTACATGTTCTTTTAAACATTTTTTTCTATTACATATATTTATGTGTGCGTCAGGTTCAGCAGAAAATTCTACATATATGCACATGTGGCATCAGAGGGGCGTTTTTAAATCCACTTAATCAAGAAGAGGAGTGTTTTTAAGGCTGCCAGTAGTTGGGGGACTAAAGTAATAATTCACGCCAAGTTTATGGGTGTTTTCAATAATTATCTCTTTTCATATTAATTGAAAGTTTTTACCTTCTTTTATTTTCCTTTTTCTTTTCAAAGTTTTTACATTAAAAATAAAACACAACTTTTATTTATTGTTTATAAATGCTAATATTCCTAAAGAAATCAATATTAACAAATAATAAAAAATATAAAAGGTGCATTTCGCTTTGGTATTTTTGTTAAACAAGAGGAAAAATACTGATTTATAATTAAGTCCATCAAACATTAATTCTCTTCTTTTCCCATGAGCCAACTCTGATATAATTGTTAACTATTACTTTGTATATTGGTAAAATGAAAAATATTACTTTAATCTAAATTATGACTTTCTATGGACAGAGAATAACTAAAATAACTATTATATGTATACTACGATAAATATTTTTTCTATTTTATAATTATTCAATTCTACAATTAATGTTGAGACAGATTAATGTTATTTCAGTCTAAGTCATAATTAATTGAGATAATATCACTTATAAGTAAGACAAGTATAGGTCATTCAAAATTAATAAATAATTATGTTTCTCTTGATAATTACTACAGTCTAGTGATAATTAAAGAATTATAAAGTCATAAGTCAAAATGTATTAAATACAAATAAATGATAATAAATTCTTTGGTTATTTTAACTGCAGAGCCCTTGATCAATTTTAAGAGAACATATTCCTCTTCTAAAGTTTGTCTACTTAGAGAGAAAACATTTTTTTTCTTTTGCAGTGTTACAACAAATGATTATATATAGGCAACAAATCAGGAAAATGAAATCATTAGATTATACATTTTAGTAACAAAGTTGTCACTCTATACAAAAATAGAATAAATATAAAGGAAAGAGGGAGTTATACCATGAGAAGCCTATAAATTTTCTTATTTTTTTAAAATTATAGTGCATAATTGGTATTTTTTTTATATCAATTCTTACTTTAGAGAAATTTTTGGACATTCATACATCAAATATGAATAATGCAATTTTTTCTTCTCCTTCATTTTTAATACATTCTCGTGTATTACTTCGATGTCATTTATGCAATGGAGCGTTTCGTACTCATATGGAATTCAGGAATCATGTACGAACTACTCACCCATCAACGCCTGAGAGGAATATCATTCTACGTTCTAATGTATATGCATTTAGTATTTTCTTGACGGAAAATTTGTCATCAGCCCAACCTCTGGCCCCACAACATGTAAGTTTACAAAATGTTATCCTACCTTCTCCAATATATGCATATGGACCATTTTATCAAGAAAATCCATCACCATATCAACGTGCGGTCCTAGCACATGCGAATTCACAAAATGCCATCCTACGTTTTCTTATATTTGCATCAAATGATTTTTTTCAGAAAAATTGTCATCAACTCAACCTTCGACCCCACAACATGTGAGTTCGCAAAGAAATGATGGTGTTGTTATCCTGTTAATATCATCATCATATTATAACCACCTGATAATATATGACAGAACATCAACAATCGATAGACAACAAAAGGCAAGAAGAAATAATGGTGTACCGATAAGCAGGGGCATAGCACCGCCAATGAATACAGTACTAATGGAAAGAATAAACAGAGTTGGAGGTTCAAATTCAACATTTTGAAATTCAAATGAGACTATTGTTTATGGTACAAGACAATTGATAAATCAGTTGGATGTTCTTATTTCACCAAATGCAAATGAACTAGTTAACCTAGTTGAAGAACAAGGTGATTTGGACTTAAACTTGAGGCTTTAACTAGTGCAAAATTTATGTGGATCTTCTTTGGAAGGGGGTGTCTAAAAATGTGCTAAGTTTTGAATATTTTTTAAATTTTATTTTCCGTATGTTTGTCTAATAGAAGGGTATCTAAAAATGTGAGTCTGTCGATTTATTTTATTTTATTACTGGTAAGTCATGGTGGTGGTCTAAAATCATATTCTCATTGGAGTCTATTGTTTTTTTCATCAAATATTTGTGTTGATTTAAATTATCTAAAATCTACTTTTGGCATCCAAATTATATTTGACACGTCACAGGAGCTTTTCACCTTGTTATTTTAAATAAATTCCCCCACCCCAACCCCCATCCCCACTAAAAAAATATTATTGGGTAAAAAATTAACAAATCTTTGTTTTTCTCATTTTTTTTAGTTTTCTAAAATCTAATTAAAGTCGAAGATAGTTAATTTAGTAGGATCCAATATGTGCTATCAGTCTTCAACAATATAAAGTCATAATTAGATTTCAAAAAGAGAACAAATTGTTTTAATTCATTAATGGAACTAAAATCATTCGCAGTACAATCAAAATTTGTTAGAATGATCATTCTTTATATAAAATTTTTATTACAATGGCATGATTTTTTTATCTATAATTATTTTTTCATGTTATATTTATTTCTCTGGACATCATTTTCCTTTTTGTTCCCCTTTTTAGGTTTGCACATGGAAGCTGATTTTTAACTCTATTATCGTAAATGCATATCAGGTTTGTGTTTTAAGCGATTTCTATTATCTTCGATTTTTCACTATAGCTCCCAGCGAAATTAAATATTTGAAACAACCCAAAAATTAAAAATAAAACAGGGTAGAGATATTGTCCTACTCTCCCCGCTATAACATCATGTATGTCATTTAGCGACTCCCGCTATGGAGAAAAATCCCCGCCATAGTGGGATCACAATAGCGAATTGGCCCGGCATGGCCGTCTGGATGATGGTAGCGCAGAAATTGCGAATTTCTTCGACTTCCTCTCATTTCACATTCACAATTATCAAAGATAACCCTGAAATCGAATTGTGATCTTAAATATAACTTCAAGACTAACCCAAAACAATGTATAATTAAAAACTTCACACCACTTAACATTAAACCAATCATGAATCACACCAGAAAATTGTTCATCACATCACGTTCCTGCTATCATACAAAAATAGCCCTCATGGTTCTCAACCACTCCTGACTGTCCTGAAATTGGAGTTTTTTCGGCGTCATAATTTATTTTGTCTTATTACCAATGGAAAGCACATACACAAAATTTCAATTGAGCTTCATAACAATTTTATAACTTACTCACTACACATAATCAATCTATTACCTCTTTCATATTACAGTTTCACAATCATACAAATAAATATACTTCACACATTTGTAGTTATTCAGGCAATACAATGCACATAACTACAATTTCAAGCTTTACCACTAAATCAAATCACGATCATTACCTTTTACTTCCATCATAGATGATCATTAGCTCATCATTCATGCATTTACATACATTGTAAGACCAGCTGCCAATTGAAACTATTTTTATTCCAATTTTTCTTGGTTGTGTTGTTTCAGCCGTAAACAACGGTATTCAATTACTCCATCGAGATACCGATTGGATCAACCAACAAGCCAGAAACAAACCACATGAAAAGATTGAAAGAAGTGGAACAAATGTTATATTCTCGAAGATTAGATGTGGATGGTAGACTCGGTAAAATGGCCTCGACTTATTTTTCAGAATTTGAGTTTGATCGCTAGGTCACTATCATATTCTATTTTGGCTTTATTTGACCCCAATGGATTGGATAGAAATGAATTTCCTGTTGAAGCTCTTTATCTTGATTTATCTACGGGACTCTATTCGACATTTCGACATTTCGACATTTGGTCTTATACTGAGAGACCAGCAACCTAAGCTCTGATATCAAATTGCCATGATCCAAACTCCACGACCGTGCAGACACCTACTCTAACACCTAAATAAGAGAACTCTTACCACCCAATTTAAACAAATGATATTCATATTACTTGCAAAATGACTTGTGACTTTTGTGTGAGACTTAGTTCTGTTAGGCGTAGGCCTTCAGAGCCTAACTATGCTCCCTAATTACGCCTAACTCTAAATGGTCATTGCTCATTCAATAATTTATATCAAGAGTTGTCAATGATTCTATTTGGGCGGTTATTTTTAAAGAATTTTTCTTTTTAAGTTATTTATAAGTTATAAGAATATAGATAATTTTTATCTCTTGATTACTTCAACTCTATTACATTGTTATATAAAACATGTTAGATACTTTTTTATGAGTCTATTTAATCGTTCACAAAATGTTAATGCAATTTCTACATTTCATTAAAATTCTAAAATTTTAACTAAATTTCAAAAAAATGGTAGCGACGAAGAATATGAAGTTAGATTTGACCTTGGAGCTCCAGAGAATACTCAAAATTGATGTAGGTTCTTAAACCGTTGTTGTATACTTGTTTAGCTATGAATAATAAGAAACACGGTAAGAAATGTATGAGTAGAAAATTAAGAAAAATAAGAAGAAAATTAAATAAATTATATCCGGAATATAAACAACTTAATATCACAAAAACTGATAACGAAAAATTAAATCAATTAATAGATAATATATCTAAAATAGAATATAAATATATTCAATATTTAAAAATACAATGAATAACAAGAATAACGAATATAGACAAAAACTTAATGAAATAATTATAGAAAAACGACAAGAATTAGAACATAGGCAAAATAGACTTAATAGTAATATATTTGCAGGAATTTGTTACAAATCTATACTAGCACAAAGAAAGACTGTTTTTTTATCTAGAAATACAAATAAATAACTTAGAATATAAACTACAACATAATTTATAAATGAATAAAGAAGAATACGCAATAGATGAAAAAACATATGAAAATTATGACGGATTAAAAATAAAGATAATATTTTCCAATCTAGGAAGAAGATATAAGAAAATAGGTGACAATATAAGTTTAATGTTAGAAAAAGAAACGATAAAACTAGAAGATAGTTTAACTGTTGTGGTAAGAATAACAAAAGAAAATGAAGAAATAGATAGAAGAACGGAAATTGAAAAAATAAAACAACAAGCAAAAAAGGAAGTACAACAATTAGAAGAAGTAAAAAATACTAAAATAATAGAGCTAGAAAAAGAGCTAGCAATATTAAAAGAAATGTATGAAATTAAACAAAAAGAAAAAGAACAAAAAACAAAATTAGCAAATGAGATAATTAAAATTAAAGAAAATTTGCAATTACAAGATGAATTAGAAGAAAAAGAAGAAAATAACCAAGATAATCTACCCGAAATAAGAGTTGATGAAATAAACGATGATGATCTAGAACAACATTCGGAAACAAGTGAAACATATACGGAACTTTTAGCAAATATAGATAATACGAAGAATTTAGAAATAAATGCAGAAGACGTAGACATGGACGAAAAACCTAGCACATCAGGAGTAAAAAACCCAGAAAATTTTAATCCAAAATATTATAATAAAAATTATCAACAATATAATAAAGAAAAAACTACATGGGATAAAAGATTAAATAAAAAATGGACGCCTAAACCAATAACTGGACAACATGAATTTTTAGATTTAGACTGTGTAGCAGACATAAATAAAACAATCCAATTATGGGTAGGATACATATCAAAACAATTAATAGATAACAAGATAGTAATAGCAGAGGCACCAGGATACATAGAAAGAACAATTATAGGAACAGTAAAATTATGGCTACAAAATTTAACAAATGAAAGCTTAACAACTTTAAGAAATAATAAAAAATTTGATGGTGAAATAGCCACTACAACCATGGAAATATTATATAAATACGAAATAGCTATAAGAAATGAATTTAGTAGTATGACAACAGAGGTAGAAGAACAAAATAAAGAAAAAATCATAAATCGGAATCTAATGACAAAATTAGCAATATGTAATATGTGTTACATAGATGAATATACATGTGCATTTAGAGAATACTATTATAAAGGAACATATAGCATAGAAGAAGGTAAAGAAATAAGAAAATTATATTTTACAAAATTACCAGAACCTTTTAATTCAAAAATAATAAAAAGTTGGAATGAAGCAGAATTAACAGATACCTTAGGAGCTAGAATAAAATTCTTACAACGATGGTTTATAGAACTATGTGAAAAACATAAAGAAGAAATAAAAATGGAAAAAATATTAGTAAAAAACTTGGCATGTTGCAAAAATAAGACAGCACCCCAATTTGGTTGTACGGATAGATATTATAAAAATAAAAAGAAATATAATAAAAAATATAGATCAAAATATAAATATAAAAAACCAAGAAGAAGGTACTATGTAAAAAACTACAAAACCAAAAGACCATATAGACCAAAAAGAAAACTAACGGAATGTACTTGTTATAATTGTGGAAAATTAGGACATATAGCTAGAGATTGTAAATTACCTAAAAATCCAAAGAAAAAACAAATATCAGAAATAATAATAGACGATGAAAAATATACACAAATAGAGTACGTAGATTATGAATTAGAAAGCAATGATAGTATATATGAATTATCGGAAAATGAAATAGAAAATAGCTCAGTAATAGAATCGGATAATGAATACGATATCAATGACTGAAAAAGATATACAAATAATAACTAAAGAAAAATATCAAGATGAAGAATCGACAGAACAAAAAATAATATTTGATAATAATATATTTGAGCAAATAAAAGGAAAAGAATTAGACCTAAGTGTAGCAAAAATATTCGAAATACCAACAATAAGAAACTGGTTTAAACGACAAAAAGAAGAATATTACGTAGTAAGTCAAAGAGAACATATCATAGATTGCAAATACACTAAAGGAAAAGCTAAAATACCAATAATAAATAAACGAATAATAAATAAAGAAATACAAGATATTAAGGCTAAAAATCCAATTAAATATGTACATTTAGGAGGAACAGAAATATTAATAAAAGCATGTTTTAGAGAAGGAATAGATACACCCATAGAAATATACTTAGCAGATGATAGAATTATACAACCTATAGAAAAAAGCATAATAAGTGCGGTAAAAGGTAACCTCATATACCAAAAATTTAAATTTATAATAAGTGCTAATTACTCAGTAGCAGTAAATGACAGAAATATAGATAAATCATTAGTATTATATTGGAAAATGTCAGGAATAGAACTAGCCCCGGGAAGTAAAATATTTACAGCTAGATGTAAAAACTTATATGTTTTAACGACAAAACACAAAATAACAGCAAAAAATAAAATAAATAAAATAAAAATAGAAGATCCCTTTGAAAGAATAGTTACAGTCATAGATAAAAATGATTATAGTTATAATGAAATTGATATAGAAGAAGATTTAGAAATAGTAAAAGAAAGACTAAGCACATCGAAAAGAATAAACAATGAGATACCCCAAATATCATCAAAAATGAGTACCTCAAGGAGAATAGATAAAACCCCACTAAAATCAATGGAAGAAGACATAAAACCATATCATTACTACATCACGGGAATAATGGAACAACGAAAATATTTAATACTAATAGATACAGGACGAGAAGAAAATTATATTACAAGAGAATTAGTGACGGAAGATGAAATAATAACTATTGAACAATCATGCTCCGAACTACCAAAAGCATTAATATATACCGAAGAAACTACAGAAAAGGAAATAATCATCGGAGGAGTACCAATAGTGATAAAATTCAAAATATATCAAGGAAATGAAAATATCATCTTAGGAATAAAATGGTTAGAACAAGTAAAACCATATAATCTAGAAGACAAACAATTAACAATAAATTATGAAAATAAAAGGGTAATAATAAAAAGGACTTTAGTATGATAAAAATATGAAAATATATATACTTGCGAAGATAATAATAGAAGGATATTACAACCGATATTATACACCAATGATAGATACGGGAGCAGAAGCTAATATATGTAAATATAATTGTTTACCAGAAGATAAGTGGGAAAAATTAAAAACACCTATAGTAGTAACAGGATTTAATAATGAAGGAAGCATGATCACATATAAGGCAAAAAATATAAAAGTACAAATATGGGATAAGATATTAACTATAGAAGAAATATATAACTTTGAATTAACTACAAAAGATATGCTATTAGGAATGCCATTTTTAGAAAAATTATACCCACATATAATAACAAAAACACACTGGTGGTTCACGACACCGTGTAAACAAAAAATAGGAGCAAAAAGAGTAAATAATAAAAAACGAAAAACAACAGAATGGATAAAAGGAAGTGAAAAAATTACACAAAAATTAGAAAATATAAAAGAAGAAGACCCTAAAATAGAATTAATTATATTCTCTATAGATAAAGTAAAAATAATTCAAGATAAGTTAGAATTATTATATAGTGAGGATCCTTTACAAGGATGGGAAAAACATAAAACAAAAGTAAAAATTGAGCTAATTGATAATAACAGTATAATAACCCAAAAACCATTAAAGTATAATTTTAATGATTTAACCGAATTTAAGATACATATAGATGAATTACTAGAAAAAGGATATATACAAGAAAGCAATAGTAAGCATACAAGCCCGGCATTTATCGTAAATAAACATAGTGAACAAAAAAGAGGAAAAAGTAGAATGGTTATTGATTATAGAAATTTAAATGCAAAAACTAAAACATATAATTATCCGATACCAAATAAAATACTAAAGATAAGACAAATACAAGGATATAATTATTTTAGCAAATTTGATTGTAAATCAGGATTTTACCACTTAAAACTAGAAGAAGAATCTAAAAAACTAACAGCATTCACTGTACCACAAGGATTTTATGAATGGAATGTATTACCATTTGGATATAAAAACGCACCAGGTAGATATCAACACTTTATGGACAATTACTTTAAACAAATAGAAAATTGTGTAGTGTACATCGATGATATATTATTATATTCTAAGACACAAGATGAACATATAAGATTATTAGAAAAATTTATACACATCATAGAATATTCAGGTATAAGTCTAAGTAAAAAGAAAGCTGATATAATGAAAAATCAAATAGAATTCTTAGGAATACAAATTGATAAAAACGGAATAAAAATGCAAACACATATAGTACAAAAAATAATTAACTCAAATGAACAACTAGACACAAAAAAGAAATTACAATCATTCTTAGGACTAGTAAATCAAGTAAGAGAATACATACCAAAATTAGCAGAGAATTTAAAACCATTACAACAAAAATTAAAGAAAGATATAGAATATCAGTTTGATAAAAAAGACCAAATACAAATACAAAAGGTAAAATTATTATGTAAAAACTTACCTAAACTATACTTTCCAGATGAAAATAAAAAATTTACTTATATAATAGAATCAGATGCAAGTGAAAAAAGTTATGGAGGAATATTAAAATACAGGTATGATGACACTACGATAGAACATCATTGCAGGTATTATTCAGGAACGTTTAATAATACAGAAATAAAATGGGAAATAAATAGAAAAGAATTATATTCAGTATATAAGTGTTTATTATCATTTGAACCATATATTGTATATAACAAATTTATTATAAGAACAGATAATACACAAGTAAAATGGTGGCTAACAAGAAAAATACAAGATTCGGTAACAACAAAAGAAATAAGGAGATTGGTATTAAATATATTAAATTTCACATTTACAATTGAAGTAATAAAAACTGATAAGAATGTTATTGCAGATTACTTATCAAGACAAAGCTACTCAGACTGAGAACGAAAATACAATGGAAGAGATACTCAAAGCCATAACTACACTTTGTATAAAAGTGGACAGTATGGACAACGAGATACAAAAGCTAAAAACTAATGAAGATAATATGAAGTCTAAAGCTAGTCAGCAGCATGACTATAAAAATGCGGAGCTACGTCGATCGGAAGACGGAAAAAATCCAGAGCTAAAAGGAGACGATGGGAAACTCCTTAAAACCCATAACGTTTGTTTAAATACAGCTGCAGGTACAAGCAAACAAGTTAGCGATAAACAACATAAAAATGCTAACTTAAACCAGCTATTTGCAAAACCATTTACCCAAAGAACACCTAAACATGTGTCCATAGAACCACAAACATCTACATACGCAGATAGTTTGCAAAACCAAAGTGAGAAAAAGACATATAATTACATCACACGAACCTATATTGAAAATATCCACAAAATTCAAACCTATTTAAACCGCAACCCCAGATCAACTACAAAAGAACCAAACCAAGATTATTTAACCCAAAGATTGCAAGGTTATAATAAACTAATTGCACAACCAAAAACTAACGCCAACTTAGTAAGGACATGTTATAACTATGGATTACTAAATACTGTATATACATATGACGGAGAAGAACTAAGCGGAATACCAGAACTACACAAAGCATTCATCACATACAAAAGAGTTACGAAAGGAAACTTATTTTATATAAAATTCTATACAGCACCAGCGGAGATATTATACGAGGAAATAAAACCTCCAATACAAGTTATCAAGATAGGGTTAACCAAAGATATGATTATACCCGAGGATATCGGACAACAAGAAGAGATATGCAAAATAGAGATACCAAGTTTTTATGCCAACAAAAGAATAATTGGTATATCAACTATCATACAAGAGTTAGCAAACAATTATTTAAATGGAAATGCTATATGGAGCTACTATGCAAGAGATCAGTTAATGATTTATTCTAATTCAAGGGAGCTAAGGAAAGCAGATATGGATGAAGTCCAAAGATGGATTTTATCACTACTAAAGCCAAAAGAACGACCTACGACACGAGCATTAAAAGAAGGATTTATTTCATCAGAATTATTAACCAGATATTGTAAGCTAATTGGTCATAAATACCCGGACCATATATGTTCAAAATGCAACGGAGAAGATAATATAATTCCAGATGTCCAGCTGGAATAATTAACGAAGAAGAAAACAAGAGGAAGATAAGAACGGAAAGAAGATATGTAAAGTTGTCAAGATATGTAATAATGTAAAGTTGTCAAGATATGTGTCATAAGGTAGATATGGAGTAGGTATGGGTCTTTTGTCAAATAATGACAAGTGTAGATAGTGTAGATTGAAGATTGTTAAAATGTAGTATATAAGTCGTAAAGTAAATAGTAGCATGCATGTGCATATTAGACAAGTGTAAAAGTTAGGTGTAAATAAGTCTTAATAGGATAAAATAGGAACTATTCATGAATAGTAGTGAATAGTAGTAAATAGTAAGTAGACAGATGTAAAAAACGTATTAGAGTATGTATGTCTATATAAAGAGTCGGTTGTAAATGTTGTAAAGCAGGCATTGCCTAACATAAATAAAAACTCTCTTCTCAAAAAACTCTCTTAAGATACTAATTACTTAAAAAGTTAATGGATAAATCTGAAATCTAGTCAGATATTTCAGATAGCATGGCTAAGCAAGAGGCAAAGGTATTTTGTTCAAAAAATATGCGGAACTAATTTCATATATTCCTGAATATCATATATATGATTGAATAAATCTATGTTAGTTATTATGTATTAGAATTATTTGAATCATGATTTCTAGTTTATTAGCACATTGGAAACAGGGAGAAAACTTCTATACTATGCCATCCTAATGTTGAAACCGGTAGGTGAGGAAGCCGTTTAGGGGAGTAAACAAAGTTGAGGCGCTGATAAGAAGGAAGTATCCGCTAAAGTACGATGTTAGTAGTGACAGGAAAACATGATAAATAGATAATCTAGTTCATAATAATCTAATATGAATTTAATCGATTATGAATATGATAGGAAGGAATAAATTGAAATTAAAACCTGCATAATAAAAAACATGACAACATACATGCATGATGAAATGATAAAGAACTACGAAACTTTAATCTTATATGTACTTAAAAATATAGAAATAATCGAATTAAGAAGAATAATATGGGAAAAAATATTTAATAACGAAC
This sequence comes from Solanum stenotomum, assembly GCF_019186545.1. Classification (NCBI taxonomy): domain Eukaryota; kingdom Viridiplantae; phylum Streptophyta; class Magnoliopsida; order Solanales; family Solanaceae; genus Solanum; species Solanum stenotomum. The sequence continues at coordinate 72,931,723 of NC_064282.1, read as the reverse complement.
CAGAAGATATATTGAACCAACAATGGTATGAAATAAACTTACATGATTTAGACTACGAAAGAATAGAATGGTACGATTTAGAAATAAATTCAGACTAAAATGAAATACGAATATTTACAATATTGGACAGAATCTATGGAAGATATAAAATTATTAGAACAATTAATGGAAGAAAATTTATGTATGTATCAAAGAATCCAAGATATGTTATATTTAGAATATATCATAAATAATATTAATGAAATGTTCAGATTAAAACAATTATCGGAAGAATATTACAATAAATATTATTACATATTACCATGAATTTAGTACTACCTAAAAGTAATATTAAAGAGATATCAAGATTAAGACACTTAGTAAAAAGATATTATAATAAAATCATAAAAATAAGTTACTCACCTACCACACTACCATCTACCACACTACCACTTTCATGAATTCACCAACTACCCGTTCCGCACCGAAAAATGGTAATCTTTCTCTGTGGTTTGAGATTATTACTCAAACACTTATCTTTTAAAAGAGATGGATATCAAAACTACTTATGAAAACTCATTTGGAAATCGGTGTTTCCTCTCATTTTAAATGTGATAACCTTTACTCTTTTGGAACACATAGTCCCCATATAACATTTTGAAGAAAATAAACTCGGCTCTACTCTTTTTCAATGTCAGTGCTTAAGTCTTAAAACAAGTTTAAAGGATTTGTAAAAGACTTCTTAAAATTACTCGAAGAACCCTCAAGACTTGATTCTCTACTCTACCTTGAATTTGATTTATGAATTCAAGGTTGTGATTTGTGATAGGAAAGATCTCGTGATGTTTAGGAGTATTTTTATATAGTTAAACATGAGAAATAATCAAGAAATCACGGTCCGAAAGCAGGTTCACGACGCGAAGATCCATTTTATTATTTGGTCGCGAAATAAATTTAGCAGAAGAAAGGTCCGCAACTTCTCCGCGACGCGGAGAAAAATTCTGTGAAAAGGGGAGGCAAGTTTGCGACGTGGACAGTGTTGCCAGTTTCGCACGACTTTTTCCTTCTTCATTTTCTAACCCCATTTCGCCTAAATTCGATTGTTTTTCTCAATTTATCTTTACCTTCAGATATCCACTATATGTACAAAAGAATCTATTTATAAACGACTTTAAAATCAACAAGATTTCCTCAAGAACTCAGCAATCCCAACTTAACTCAAGAACGAAAGCCAATATTCAAGAACACAATTCAAAATCATCAACTTTCAACTTCCTAGAAAGAATTTTTCTGAAATAAGCATGATTGGTGTGTGGGTGAATGAACCCAACATTATGAAATTCTCACATACCTCTTTAGGAATTAACCCTTGGCGAAACGACTTTGATTCCGCAAGAAGTCTCCAAGAACGCCTTGACATTTCTCCTCTTTCCTCCTGTTTTCTCTTCTCTCAAAGCCCTAGCATGATTTTTAATTGCATAAACTGAACTAACTCAGTTTAGACCCCAAATAAATTCCTAAAAATGGAATAAATTAATTGGGTAATGAAAAGACCAAAATGCCCCTCTAAAATTCGGTTGACTTTCCTTATTCAGATAGCCTGACTTCAAACAATCATATCTCCCTCATACGAACTCAAAAATAAGCACACTAGGTGGAGTTGGAAACATAATTCAAAGACCTTTCATTTGATATCTTGTAGACCACCTAACTCATCATGTACCAAGAGTTATAGTCGTTTGAAGTTGACCCAATACTCATACTTAACATACTTGCCAAATTTCAGATTTTTATTCTTTCCAAAAATGGTTCTTTCTAATTCTAAATCTCCTAAATAGCGGGGTGTTACAATATCTCCCCCTTGGGAACATTCGTTCTCGAATGAGATTACTCTTAGTAGGCTAAGGGTGTAACATCTAACATTCAGCTCAACCACCCAATAAGGAAATCTAACACATTCAGTATATCAATTTAAAGAGTACTAAGAAGAGAATTAGTACCTTGATCTGGAATTTATCCTGGCTCAAAGAGATGTGGGTATCTCTTCTTCATATCTTCATCAGCCATGTAGCTTCCTCAACAAACTGATTCCTCCATAAGACCATAATTGATGCTACCTCCTTGGTTCTCAACTTGTGAACCTGACGAGCTAGAATCTGAACATGAATCTCCTCGTAAGATAACCTATCCTTAATACCAATATCTTCAGTGAAGGATCACTCATACACTTCTTCAACATAGAAATGTGGAATACCGGATGAACCACTGCTAATTGTTGGGGTTGCTCTAACTCATAAGCTTCGTTACCGATCCTGTTGTATATTATGTAAGGACCAATATATCGGGGATTAAGCGTCCCTTCTTATCGAATCTCATAATGCCCTCCATTGGTGAAATCTTCAAATAAACCCAATCATCTACTTCCAACTCTAAGTCACTTTTTCTAACATCAGTGTAAGATTTCTGATGACTCTGCATTGTTTTCAACCACTCTTGAATAATCTTAAATTTCTCCATAGCTTGATGAACTAAGTATGGTCCGATCAACCCAGCTTCACCGACCTCTAACCATCTAATATGAGATTTGCATCTTCTCCCATAAAGAGCCTCATACAGAACCATTTGGATGCTAAAATGATAACTATTGTTGTAAGCAAACTCAATGAGAGGTACGTGTTTATCCTAATTTCCTTTGAAATCAATCACACAAGACCTCAACATATATTCTAAAGTCTGAATAGTGCACTCTGCTTGACCATCAGTCTGAGGATGAAAAGCAGTACTCAAATTCACATTTGAACCCAAACCTTTCTGGAAGGACATCCAAAATTTCGCAGTAAATTGTGCACCTCTATTTGAAATAATCGACATTGGGACTCCACAAAGTCTAACTACCTCTTGAATATATAACTTAGCATAATCTTCTTCTGAATGGGTAGTCTTTACCAGAAAAAAGTGGGTTGATTTAGTCATTCGATCTACAATCACCAAAATAGAATCATGTTGCCTGTGAGACCGCGGTAAACCTGTATTAAAGTCCATATTCATCATATCTCACTTTCATTCCAGAAGATCTATATTCTAAGCCATACCATCGGGCCTCTTGTGCTCTACTTTAACTTGTTGGCAATTTGGACACTTAGCAACAAACTCTGCAATGCCCTTCTTCATACTACTCCACTAATAAACCTCTCTCAGATCACGATACATCTTTGTGGAACCTAGATGGATAGAATATCTGGAGCTATGAGCTTTCTCCATGATCCTCTTTTGGAGTTAATCCACCCTTGGCACACACAATCTACCTTGATATCTCAATATACTATCTCCCCCTTGTTCAAAAGCCATTACTTTTTGCTTATGAACATTTGCCTTTAATTCAAGCAAAATAGGATCTTGGTCTTGCTTCTCTTTCACCTCAGACACTAGTGACGATTCAGCCCAATTCAACACTACCGCCCCTCCTTCATTGGAATCCATTAAACCAACTCCCAATCACGCAAGTCTATGCACATCTTTTGCAACTCTTTCTTGTCTTCCTAAACATGGGTGATACTACCAATAGACAACCTTCTACAAAGCATCAACAACCACATTAGCCTTACCTGGGTGATATAGAATACTCATGTGGTAATCCTTGAGTAACTCTAACCACCTCCTCTGTTTTAGATTAAGCACTTTCTAATTGAACACATACTGAAGGCTCTTGTGATCGATGAAGATATCTACATGAACACCATAATGATAGTGACGCCATATTTTTCAAAGCAAATACTACGGCAGCCAACTCTAGATCATTGTTAGGTAATTCTTCTCGTGAACCTTAAGTTGCATGGAGGAATACGCTACAACCTTGCCTTTTTGCATTAACACATAACCCAAACCGACTTTGGATGCATCAAATAAACAACAAAGCCTTGCGTACCCTCTGGGAAGGTCAATACTGGGCTAGTAGTCAACCGTTTTTCAATTCCTGAAAGCTTTTCTCACAAGCTTCAGACTATTGAAACTTAACTATTTTCTGAGTCAACTTGGTCAAAGGAGATGAAATAGACGATAACCCCTCGACAAACCTTCTATAATATCTAGCCAACCCCAAGAAACTCCTAATATCAATTGGAGACGTGGGTCTAGGCCAATTTTGTACTGCCTCTATCTTTTGAGTGTCAACTCGAATCCCATCACCGAAAACAATATGACCTAAGAATCCCATAGATTCAAGCCAAAATTCACACTTAGAAAATTTAGCATATAACTCCTTATCCTTTAGAGTTTGGAGAACTATTCTGAGATGACTAGCATGATCTTCCTCATTCCTCAAATAGATTACAATGTCATTAATGAATACGATAGAAAACATATCTAAATAAGGTTTGAATACTCTATTCATAGGGTACATGAATGTAAGGACATATCTAGGAACACATAATGACCATAACGGTTCCTGAAAGTTGTCTTAAGGATATCACTTTCTCTTACTCTCAACTGTTTATAGCCAAATCTGAGGTCAATTTTTGAAAAAAAAGTGGCACCCTGAAGTTGATCGAAGAGATCATTAATTCTTGGAGGAAGGTACTTATTATTAATAGTAACCTTATTCAACTAATGGTATTTTATACATATTCTAAGAGAACCATCTTTCTTTCTCACAAATAAGATCGGAGTGCTCCAAATGAGACACTTGGTTGAATAAAGCCTTTCTCCAAGAGATCTTTCAACTGCTCTTTTAACTCTTTCAACTATGTTGCTGCTGTTCTATATGAGGGAATAGAGATAGGATGAGTATCGGGGAGAATATCTCTACCGAAGTCTATTTCTCTCTAAGAAGGGACTCTGGGAAGATCATTTGGAAAGACCTCTGAAAACTCTCTTACTACTGGAACTAACTAAATAGAAGGTGTCTCAATACTAGAGTCATTAATTTGGACTAAGTGATAGACAAAACCCTTGGAAACTAACTTTCTCGCCTTAATGTACGAAACAAAATGACCCTTAGGCACTACTGAACTGCTACTCCACTCTATAACTGGCACATTAGGAAACTGGATCTTAACAACTCGAGTTCTACATCAATTGAAGCATAATATGCATGAAGCCAGTACATACCCAGAATGGCATCAAAATTTACCATGTCTAAATCAACTAAATCAGCCATGGTGCTCTTGTGATTGATGAAAATGGTACAATCAAGATAGACTCTCTCAGCTAGAATAGACTCACCAATATGTAGAAACACTGAAGGGCTCAAGAAGTTGCTCAGGAAGAATATTAAAATTCATGGCAATATAGGGAGTCACAAAAGATAGACTTGCTCTATAATACCCCGTATCCGAAAATAGAGATTTCAGATTTCTGGTGTTACAGGTGGCACTCACGGACACCATCCACGGACCGTAGATGGACTCACGGTCCGTCCTGCAGGTCCATGGTTCATGACAAAAAACTTTCCCAGAACTCAATCAGAATATTTGGCTAAGTGTTAACCCACGGCCGGACTTACGGTCCGTAAGTCAGGTCACGGACCGTAGTTCGTGTCCGTGGATCGATGCCCCAAAAGCCCAGCTTTAGTCTCGAACTACCGTTGACCAACACGGACCGTCATTCAATCCACGGTCTGTAGGTCTGACCGTAGATTGAAGGTCAACAGCCAGTTAGCTGAAAAATATTGATGGGTCAACTTCAGATGGTCATAACTCTTAGCACAAAATGAATTAGGTGTGTCATGACCTATTATATAATATATAATTGAATTATCTTTCCAACGCCACCGAGTTTGCTAAAATCTGACCTCCGAGTAAAAATTTATGCTCGTTTTAGTGAAGGTCTGTCGAGCAGGCTTGACTTACGGACGTAATCTACGGACCATAGATTGACCTACGGCCCGTAGGTCCAATCCGAAGGTCACTCCGACAGCAGTTAATTCAGGGGTCCTTTGGTCTTTTCCTATTTTGTTTAACCCCTAAGATACGTCGTTTAGACCCTAAATCATGAGGTTTTAATTAGTTTACGCCTAGAAACATAACTAGAACTTACCTAAGTCAAAATCATTAATCAAAACATAGAAAATTAGAAGCAAGAGAGGAGAAAAAGGTCAAGAACCCTAGTTCAAGAACGCAACAAGGTTCCTTCAGTTCCAGCCCCGAAATCGAAAGATTTCTCCGTGGAATTCGTCACCAGGTATGTGGAATTTCACTAGTGGGTTCCTTTCGCCCATTAGGTCCCAAGAATTAAGTCAGATTCTTGATTCCATGATTATGAACAGACCTAGGGTTTCTAGAATTTCAACAGATCATCATGAATTAGTGATTTAAATGTTCCAAATCAGATTATCATGTTATTGCTCAGTTTATCGCATGAATTTCAGAACCCTAGCTATGTATTTCTTTAGTTCTTGAATTACACATGCTAGGTCAGATATTTCAGTATTCAGTTTTACATGCCTCAGTTTATGAATGCATCATTATCAGATTAATTGTTGCATTCTCAGTTTGCATGTTAAGTTTCGAGCTATCCAGTATTTACAGAAATTCAGTCATAACTAGTTAACCACTTAATTCATTGGGAGTAGCATAATACCGAGTTGGACTAGGGTTTCAGCGTACCCATATAGTCCCAGAACTACGAGCCACGTAGGTGTAAGTCCCCTCTGTGGGCAACATCAGTTTAGTGATCACGCCAGCATGCCTCTATACCTCTGGCAGGGTATATTGGGTCCTCTCGATGGGGCGTATACATCGGACTCCACATTTAGCTCATGTGGTTTTATGTCGGTTATTAGTAGCTCCCACAGTTCAGTCAGACTCTATTGCATTGACCATATTTCAGTACAGTCAGTATTCAGTCTCAGCATGTTATAAATTTGGTCATTGCATCAGTTAGCTCAGTATTCAGTATTTTCAGTATCTATATCATGTTCAGATTATTTCATTGCTTTATTGCTTTGTTCAGTTATATGTTATTTCAGCTTTACTCTATCCTGCATGCTCAGTACCTTTCAAGTACTGACGCATACGTGCGCTACATCTTCTCGTGATGTAGGTTCAGGTTCTCAGCATCCAGATCACGCTTAGATCGGTTCCCGATCTTCAGTTCAGCAGCATCAGTGGTGAGTCCTCATTCTTCGAGGACTAGTGACATGTTTATCTTTATCGCTTTTAGTCTTTAGTTTCAGTTTTGCTAGATCTAGTTGGGGCATGTCCCAACATTTCTAGTCAGTTTAGAGGCTTATTTCAGACATAGTTAGATTCAGCTTAGTATTTTGAGTTTGATATTTCTTTTGTATTAAACTCTCAGATTTGATATATTCAGTTATAGTATATGGGTATTCCCCATCTTTTCAGATTTATTTATGAATTAGCTTCCGCATCAGTTTATTATCTTTAGTATGCTCATGATCATGCCAGCAGGGTTAGCTTGGGATCACTTGTGGTCCTAGGTCCCGTGTCCGCGTCTCGGGGGTAGCTCGGGGCGTGACAAGCTTGGTATCAGAGCATTAGGTTTAAGTGTCCTAGGATGTCTGAAAAGCCGCACTAGGTAGAGTCCTTTTCATGGGTGTGTAGTGCGCACCACATCTAATGAGAGGGAGGCTACAAAGTGTCTTTAGGAAAAATCTTCATTTTCTTGTTACTCTTATCGTGCGTAAGGTATGATCTAATTCCATTCTAACTCGACGTTCTACGTTTCAGTGATCATGCCTCCTCGTAGAGCTTATGTCAGGAATGCGAATGCCAGGAACGCAAACGCAGCTCCTCCAGTTCCAGATCAGGAAGTCTCAAATGCTGAATTCAGGAATGCCATTCAGATGTTGGCTCAGAGTGTCGCTAACCAGAACAATCAGCGGGTTCAAGCTCCTGTGAATGCAAATGGTGGATCAGCAGCAGCAAGGGTCCGTGACTTTGTTAGGATGAATCCTCCAGAGTTCTTAGGATCGCAGACTGGTGAAGATCCCCAGAATTTCTTGGATGAGATCAAGAAGATCTTTGAGGTGATGCAGGTCACTGGGAATGATCGGGTTGAGTTAGCATCTTACCAACTTAAGGATGTAGCTCATATCTGGTATACTCAGTGGAAGGAGAACAGGGGTACAGATGCTGCTCCTATTACTTGGGAATGTTTCAGCGAAACCTTTCTAGACAGGTTTTTCCCCATAGAGTTGAGAGAAGCAAGGGCCCAGGAATTTATGAACTTAAGGCAGGGTAACATGACTGTCCAAGAGTATGGGCTCAAGTTTAACCAACTCTCCAGGTATGCTCCTCACATGGTTGCTGATTCCAGGGCTCAGATGAATAAGTTTCTCTATGGAGTGTCAGACTTAGTGAAAACAGAGTGCAGGAATGCTATGTTGTTGGGAGACATGAACATCTCTAGGCTCATGACTCATGCTCAGCAGGTTGAGGGTGATAAGCTTAGGGAACAGGCTAAGGAGACTAAGAAAGCAAGAACAGGTAACTACGAGTATTCCCACCAGAAATCGGGTGGTGGAAACCGCTCGCATTTTCAGCAGAAGTCTTCGACTCCAGCCCCTTCATCAGCTAGTGTTCCATCCCCCAGGTTCCGTAATGATCAGAAAGGTAGGGCGTCAGGCTCTAAGTCTCAAGGTAGTGTTTCAGGCACCAAAACCTACCCAACTTGCCCGAAATGTAGTAGGAACCATCCGGGCGAGTGCTTTGCAGGTAAGGAAGGATGCTTTGGGTGTGGCCAGTCTGGTCATAGATTGAAGGATTGTCCTTCAAGACAAGGTCAAGGAGGAAATAATGGTAGAGCTCAGTCTACAACTTCAGCAGCACCAGCAGGTCGCCCGACTCAGCAGGGTAACTCTTCTGGTACTGGTGGCGGACAGCGCCAAAACAGGCTTTATGCTCTTCAGGCTCGTCAAGATCAGGAAGATTCTCCTGATGTAGTCACTGGTACGTTACGAGTCTTTGATCTTGATGTTTATGCATTGTTAGATCCAGGGGCTACTTTGTCTTTTGTAACTCCTTACATAGCAGTCCAATTCAGTGTTAGTCCAGAAACTCTTTCAGAACCCTTCTCAGTCTCTACTCCAGTCGGTGACCCAGTTATAGCTAGACGGGTATACAGAAATTGCCCTGTCACAGTCTCTCAGAAAGTCACCTCAGCAGATCTTGTAGAGTTAGAAATGGTAGACTTCGATGTCATTCTAGGTATGGATTGGTTACATTCAGGTTATGCCTTAGTTGATTGTAGAACTAGGATTGTTCGTTTTCAGTTTCTAGACGAACCAATCCTAGAATGGAAGGGTAGTAGCTTAGCACCTATGGGTCGATTCATTTCTTACCTTAAGGCCAGAAAGATGATCTCTAAGGGTTATCTCTATCATCTAGTTCGGGTTAAGGATTCTAGTTCCGAAACCCTAACTCTTGAGTTAGTTCCAGTGGTTAATGAGTTTCCAGATGTGTTCCCAGAAGATCTTCCTGGAGTTCCTCCCGAAAGGGAAATAGACTTTGGAATTGATCTCCTTCCAGATACCCAGCCTATCTCTATCCCTCCTTACAGAATGGCTCCAACTGAGCTTAAGGAATTGAAAGAGCAGTTGAAAGACCTTCTAGATAAGGGCTTCATCAGACCTAGTATTTTGTCATGGGGTGCACCAGTGTTGTTCGTAAAGAAGAAAGATAGTTCTCTCAGAATGTGTATTGACTATCGGCAGTTGAACAAAGCCACAATCAAGAATAAGTATCATATCCCCAGAATTGATGACTTGTTTGACCAACTTTAGGGTGCTAGTCATTTCTCAAAGATAGACCTCAGATCAGGTTATCATCAACTTAGAGTCAGAGATAGTGACATTCCGAAGACAGCCTTCAGAACTCGGTATGGTCATTATGAATTTGTAGTCATGTCATTTGGACTAACCTATGCTCCTGCAACTTTCATGGATTTGATGAACAGAGTGTTCAAGCAGTACTTGGACTTGTTCGTTATCGTCTTTATTGATGATATCCTCATTTACTCTAGGAATGGGGAAGAACATTCAAGTCATTTGAGAGTTGTTCTCCAAACTCTCAAAGATCGCCAGTTATATGCAAAAGTTAACAAGTGTGAGTTTTGGTTGCAATCAGTTGCTTTCCTTGGGCATGTTGTGTCTAGTGAAGGAATTCGAGTAGATTCCCAGAAGATAGAAGCAGTGAAACAATGGCCCAGACCTACCTCTGCTACAGATATCAGAAGTTTCTTGGGTCTAGCAGGTTATTATAGAAGGTTTGTGGAAGGATTTTCATCCATAGCCTCTCAATTGACTAAGTTAACTCAGAAAAAGGTTAAGCTCCAATGGTCAGATGATTGTGAGAAAAGCTTTGCAGAACTGAAAACTAGGTTGACTACAACTCTTATCTTGACTCTACCAGAGGGTTCAGATGGTTATGTGATCTATTGTGATGCATCCAGGGTCGGCCTAGGTTGTGTGTTGATGCAACGAGGTAAGGTTATAGATTATGCTTCCAGACAACTTAAGGTACATGAGAAGAATTATCCAACTCATGACCTCGAGCTTGCAGCAGTGGTGTTTGCACTCAAGATTTGGAGACACTACTTGTATGGTGTTCATGTAGATGTGTTCACAGACCATAAGAGCCTTCAGTATGTATTCACCCAGAAAGAGTTGAATCTTCGCCAGAGAAGGTGGCTTGAGTTCCTCAAAGATTATGATATGAGTGTGCATTACTATCCGGGTAAGGCGAATGTAGTAGCAGATGCTCTTAGCAGATTATCCATGGGTAGTGTAGCACATGTTGAGGAAGAAAGGAGAGAGCTAGCAAAGGATGTTCACAGACTTGCTCGCCTAGGAGTTCGTCTTATGAGCATATCAGATAGTGGTGTAACGGTTCAGAATGGGGCAGAATCTTCTTTGGTAGTAGAGGTTAAGGAAAAGAAAGACAGTGATCCAATCTTGCTTGAACTTAAGGGTGCAGTCCACAATCAGAGAGTGGAGGTTTTCTCCCAAGGGGGAGATGGTGTACTTCGCTATCAAGGTAGATTGTGTGTTCCTGATGTGGGTGAATTGAGACAACATATTTTCGCAGAAGCCCACAATTCCAGATATTCTATTCATCCAGGTGCCACTAAGATGTACCGTGATCTGCGGGAAGTCTATTAGTGGAATGGTATGAAAAGAGATATAACAGATTTTGTGGCTAAGTGCCCCAATTGCCAGCAAGTCGAGGTAGAACATCAGAAACCAGGAGGTATGACTCAAGAGATTGACATTCCTACTTGGAAGTGGGAAGTGATCAACATGGACTTCATCACAGGTTTACCTTGTACTCGCAGACAACATGACTCCATTTGTTGTTGATAGGGTTATTAAGTCTTCTCGCTTTTTGGCGGTCAAGACTACAGATTCGGCGGAGGATTACGCCAAGTTGTACATTAATGAGATCATGAGGTTGCATGGAGTTCCTTTGTCTATCATCTCAGATAGAGGTCCTCAGTTTACATCTCATTTCTGGAAGTCATTTCAGAAAGGTCTTGGTACTCAGGTTAATCTTAGCACAGCATTTCATCCGCAGACGGATGGTCAGGCAGAGCGTACCATTCAGACTTTAGAGGACATGTTGAGAACTTGTGTGATCAACTTCAAGGGTAGTTGGGATAATCACCTTCCTCTTATTGAGTTTGCCTACAATAATAGTTACCATTCCATCATTCAGATGGCCCCTTATGAGGCATTATATGGGCGTAGATGTAGATCTCCAGTTGGTTGGTTTGAAGTTGATGAAGCAGCCTTGATAGGACCAGATTCGGTCCTTGATTCTATGGAGAAAGTGCAAATCATTAGAGATAGAATTAAGACTTCTCAGAGTCACCAGAAGTCTTATGCAAATATGAGAAGAAGGGACCTAGAGTTCCAAGTTGATGATTGGGTTTTCCTGAAAGTGTCACCCATGAAGGGGGTGATGAGATTTGGCAAGAAAGGGAAGCACAGTCCCAGACATGTAGGCCCTTACCGGATCTTGAGAAGGATTGGTAAAGTGGCTTATGAGTTAGAGTTGCCAGCAAACTTAGCAGCAGTGCATCCAGTCTTTCACATTTCTCTTTTGAAGAAGTGTGTGGGTGATCCAGCATCCATAGTGCCATTAGAGAGTGTGGCCGTGAAAGATAGTCTTTCTTATGAGGATGTACCAGTTGAAATTCTTGATCGTCAGGTTAGAAGGTTGAGAAATAAAGAAGTCGCTTCAGTCAAGGTTTTGTGGAGGAGTCAGTCAGTAGAGGGAGCTACTTGGGAAGCAGAAGCAGCCATCAAGTCCAACTATCCTCATCTCTTTCCTTACGATTCCATTCCAGCATGAGGTAGTAGTTCCTCTTCAGTTTTCCAGTCATTCATGCGTAAATTCAGTCTTAGAATCAGGTTCCTTCAGTTTTTACTTGCATTTTCAGCGTATTTGCATGTCCTTGGAACTCAGTTCAGTTAGAAATTCAGTTCTCAGTGTTTAGTGGTAGGGATTGCAGCCCTTTCCCTACATTTCAGCTAGATTAGTCTTCATTCGAGGACGAATGGTCCCAAGGAGGAGATAATGTAACACCCCGTATCCGAAAATAGAGATTTCAGATTTCTGGTGTTATAGGTGGCACTCATGGACAGCATCCATGGACCGTAGATAGACTCACGGTCCGTCCTGCAGGTCTATGGTTCGTGACAGAAAACTTCCCCAGAACTCAGTCAGAAAATTTGGCTAAGTGTTGACCCACGGCCGGACTTATGGTCTGTAAGTCAGGTCACGGACCGTAGTTCGTGTCCGTGGATCGATGCCCCAAAAGCCTAGCTTTAGTCCCGAACTACCGTTGACCAGTACGGATCGTCATTCGATCCACGGTCCATAGGTCTGACCGTAGATCGAAGGTCAACAGCCAGTTAGCTGAAAAATATTGATGGGTCAAATGCAGATGGTCATAAGTCTTATCACAAAATGAATTAGGTGTGCCATGACCTATTATATGATAGATAATTTAATTATCTTTCCAACGCCACCGAGTTTGCTAAATTCCGACCTCCGAGTAAAAAGTTATGCTCGTTTTAGTGTAGGTCTGTTGAGCAGGCTTGACTTACGGACGCAATCTACGGACCGTAGATTGATCTACGGTCCGTAGGTCCAATCCGTAGGTCACTCTGACAGCAGTTAAATGAGGGGTCCTTTGGTCTTTTCCTATTTCGTTTAACCCCTAAGATACGTCGTTTAGACCCTAAATCATGAGGTTTTAATTAGTTTAAGCCTAGAAACATAACTAGAACTTACCTAAGTCAAAATTATTAATCAAAACATAGAAAATTAGAAGCAAGATAGGAGAAAAAGGTCAGGAACCCTAGTTCAAGAACGCAACAAGGTTCCTTCAGTTCCAGCCCCGAAATCGAAAGATTTCTCCGTGGAATTCGTCACCAGGTATGTGGAATTTCACTAGTGCGTTCCTTTCGTCCATTAGGTCCCTAGAATCAAGTCAGATTCTTGATTCCATGATTATGAATAGACCTAGGGTTTCTAGAATTTGAACAGATCATCATGAATTAGTGATTTAAATGTTCCAAATCAGATTATCATGTTATTGCTCAGTTTATCGCATGAATTTTAGAACCCTAGCTATGTATTTCTTTAGTTCTTGAATTACACATGCTAGGTCAGATATTTCAGTATTCAGTTTTAAATGCCTCAGTTTATGAATGCATCATTATCAGATTAATTGTTGCATTCTCAGTTTGCATGTTCCGTTTTGAGCTATCCAGTATTTACAGAAATTCAGTCATAACTAGTTAACCACTTAATCTATTGGGAGTAGCATAATACCGAGTTGGACTAGGGTTTCAACGTACCCATATAGTCTCAGAACTACGAGCCACGTAGGTGTAAGTCCCCTCTGTGGGCAACATCAGTTTAGTGATCACTCCAGCATGCCTCTATACCTTTGGTAGGGTATATTGGGTCCTCTCGATGGGGCGTATACATCGGATTCCACATTTAGCTCATATGGTTTTATGTCGGTTATTAGTAGCCCCCACAGTTCAGTCAAGACTCTATTGCATTGACCATATTTCAGTACAGTCAGTATTCAGTCTCAGCATGTTATAAATTTGGTCATTGCATCAGTTAGCTCAGTATTCAGTATTTTTAGTATCTATATCATGTCCAGATTATTTTATTGCTTTATTGCTTTGTTCAGTTATATGTTATTTCAGCTTTACTCTATCCTGCATGCTCAGTACCTTTCAAGTACTGACGCATACGTGCGCTACATCTTCTCATGATGTAGGTTCAGGTTCTCAGTATCCAGATCATGCTTAGATCGGTTCCCGGTCTCCAGTTCAGCAGCATCAGTGGTGAGTCCTCATTCTTCGAGGACTAGTGACATGTTTATCTTTATCGCTTTTAGTCTTTAGTTTCAGTTTTGCTAGACCTAGTTGGGGCATGTCCCAACATTTCTAGTCAGTTTAGAGGCTTATTTCAGACATAGGTAGATTCAACTTAGTATTGACTTAATAACTTCTTTGTATAAACTCATCAGTTTTCATATATCTCAGTTATAGTATATGGGTATTCCCCATCCTTTCAGATTTATTTATGATTTAGCTTCCGCACAATTTCTATTATTCAGATTATATTTAGTATGCTCATGATCATGCCAACAGGGTTAGATTGGGTTCACTTGTGGTCCTACGTCCCGTGTCTGCGTCTCGGGGGTAGCTCGGGGTGTGACATGCTCCTAGATTTAGCAAAGCATAAACATCAAAGGTAAAGACTTTGATCATACCAGTGACAACATCTGGAGAATTCTCTTGCTCTTGGTGACTAGTGATAGCATAAAAACGGTTCGCTCCTCTGCTTGTCCCTGAAGTAGCTCCTCTAGGTGAAGCTTTGTCTGGTGGAGCAACTGAAGAAGGCAGTGCTCTATAACATCTATTCCCATTACCTTGCCTATTATGAGGGAATTCTATCATGAAGTGACCCTCTTGACCACATTTGAAGCAACCAGTAGAGCAATCGCGACAAGTACCTGGGTGGTTCCTACCACACTTAGCACATGTAGGAGCCAAATTACTTCATTGTGCCACACTACCCTGAGACTTTTTAGGTCTAGCTCTGAAATTCTGTGAATTTTGACTATTGTAATCACCTTTGTTCCTTGGTGCAGGTGCACTAACAGATGACAGAACAGGTCCCTTTTGCTTTTGTTGAAACGATGACCGGTTGGCATTATTCTTCTGTTGCCTGACTCATTCCCTGACGTCTTAGCTTTCTTATTTTTTAACTCTTCCCTATCCCTTAGGTTATCCTCCTCAACCTGCTACACATGAATCATCAACCTCGCTATGCCCATAACTCCTATTAACATAGTTGCATTGCCTTCCTTACTTGACAAACGAGACAACCCAGCAACAAACAGACTAATCCTACTCATCATATCGGCAACCATCTCCGGAGCATAACGGGAATGTTGGGTGAATTTAAAATTATACTCCTGAACACTCATAGATTCCTTCTTAATAGTAAGGAATTCTCGTACCTTTGCTTCTCTTAGTTCCGGGGAAAGAAATGCCCAAAGAAAGCACTCTCAAACATAGCCCAGCTTAAAATCGGTGCACCCTGAGCTCTACTCTCCTTCCATTGGTCAAGCCAAATTATAGCAATATTGTTCAGTTGTATAAAATTTGATCTACTCGCTCAGCATCATCAACACGCATAACCTCAAACACTTTTTGTAGTTCATATACAATGTTTTTTGGATCCTCAGTGACCTTTGAACCAGTGAAGCTTGGAGGATTCATCCTTAAGAACTCACGGATCCTAGAAGTATCAGACACTTCTTGTCGATTATCCCTCTGTCCAACTTGATTGGTCACAGCCTGACTTAACATCCGGATAGCTTCAAAGAGATTAGCATTGGTGACCTATCCTTGGTGTTGCACTTCAAGTGTATTAGGTACCCCTTATTCCTTAATATCTCTCATAGCAGGATGACCTCGGACAGCTCTTCATGGAGGCAAGATCGGAAAGATACGCGCAAGCACGAGTTAGATAAAAACATCTTAGAGATAAACTCTATAGCATGAAATGAGTATGAAAGAAGTGAGATAGTTCCTAAATGTTACAACCTCCTAATTATAGATGTGGCGCACTTCATATCGATAACTGATACTCTACAGACACGACTTCATAGACTCCGTAGGACTAATGAACTCAGTGCTCAGATACCAAGTTTGTTACACCCCGAGCCTACACCCTGGGCGGGACTGGCACTCGAGAACCATTGTTGGCCTCAAGTGAATCCTCGGTCTGGCTTGCTACTAAGAGGAAGACTTTACTCAACAGAGATAAGTTCATGTAATAACTTAAAATGTATAAAGAAACACTCACTACTCAAAGTGGCAACTCAATTCTCATAGCAAAATAACTGAAATGAAGGACTCATGAACTATTAATCAATAACTGTCTATGAAGCCTCTAATAACTAAGATGGAGGTCTGGACAAGACTCCCGATCATCCTAATAACAGAGCTGAAATGATAAAGCAATAACAAAAGGGATCCTCCGGAAAGGAAGGAGGCTCACCAAATGATTCTAAGATGCTCAACTGGATCAACGAGGCGCTGGATGCTGATCCTGGTTACCTGCATCCACATCATAAAATGATGCAGACCATATGGCATCAGTACATTGAATGTACGAGCATGCGAGGGGAAAACTAAACATGACAGAAGCTTGAACTGAATTCTGAAAGAAACACTTACCTCAGCTTTACTCAACTCATGCATACTCAACTCAATACAGAAATAAACAACAGTAAATATGTTGTTTATATAAGGCATTTAAAAAGTATGTAGTAACTCAATGTATCAGAAAAATACAATAACAACTCAATTTATATATATATAATAAAGTAATACATTTCTGTGGGAGTTTCTCTAACCTAAAAATCATCACTATGAGCTATGTGATGATACAGTGCCTCGCCCACGCTGCCAGAACTATCCTATAACTTGACGGGATAGAGAACGTCGACACTAAGTGGATCTACAAATCTATGCTAAAAGCATTAAGGAATCATCTAAAAAGTATGACCGTTTCTATCCACGTTGGCTACATGGTTTATGGAGACTTGAGTTAGTATGAACTCGTCCCCAATACTGGTCCCAAAATATACTCAGCTCATATGTTTAAAAACATAAATCTTTCTCTGTGGTTTGAGATTAATACTTAAAAACTTATCTCTTAAAACAGATGGATATCAAAACTACTCATGAAAACTCATTTGGAAATCGGTGTTTCCTCTCATATTAAATGTGAAAACATTTACTCTTTGGGAATACATAGTCCCCATATAACATTTTGAAGAAAATGAACTCGGTTCTACTCTTTCTCAATCTTAATGCTTAAGTCTTAAAACAAGTTTAAGAGATTTGAAAAAGACTTTTTAAAATGACTCGAAGAACCCTGAAGACTTGACTCTAAACTCTACCTTGATTTTGATTTATGAATTCAAGGTTGTGATTTGTAATAGGAAACATCTTGTGATGTTTGGGAGTGTTTTTAGATAGTAAAACATAAGAAGCGATCAAGAAATCACTACCTAGAAGCAAGTCCACGACGCGGAGATTCATTTTATTATTTGGTCGTGAAATAAAATTTTTTGGCAGAAGGGTCCACGACGCGGAGAAAAATTACATGAAAAGGAAAGGTAGGTCCGTGACGCAGACTGGGTTGCCAGTTTCGCCGGACTTTTTCCTTCTTCGTTTTCTAACCCCAATTCGCCTAAATTCGATTCTTTTTCTCAATTTCTCTTTAGATTATGATACCCCGTATATGTACAAAAGAATTTATTTATGAACGACTCTAAAGTCGACACGATTTCCTAAAGAACTCAGCAAACTTAACTTAACTCAAGAACAAAAGCCAATAATCAAGAACACAATTCAAAATCATCAACTTTCAACTTTCTTGTACAAATTTTTCCGAAATAAACACGATTGGCGTGTGGGTGAACGAACCTAACGCTATGAAAGTCTCTCATACTTCTTTAGGGATCAACTCTTGGCAAAACAACTTCAATTTAGGATGAAATCTCCAAGAACGCCTTGACTTTTCTCCTCTTTTCTCTTCTCTGAAAGCCATAACGTAATTCTTAATTGCCTAAACTGAACTAACTGAGTTTAGACCCCAAATAAATTCTTAAAAAGGGAATAAATTAATTGGGTAATGAAAAGACAAAAATATCCCAAAAAATTTCGGTTGACTTTCCTTATCCAGATAGCGTGACTTTAAATGGGAATATCTCCCTCATACGTTCTTGAAAATTAGCAAACTCGGTGGCGTTGGAAAGATTATTAAAAGACCTCTCATCTGATATCTTGTAGCCCACCTAACTCATCTTGTACTAGGAGTTATGGTCGTTTGAAGTTGACCCAAAACTCATACTTAACATACTTGCAAAATTTCAGATTTTTATTCATTCCAAAAATGGTTCTTTCTAATTATACCTCTTTCAAATAGCAGGGTGTTACATTAATAAAGTCAGATTAATATTTAAGTCATAATATATGACTTAAATAAAGTCAATATTACATTTGGGCTAGTCCATTAAGTTGACAGGACGAGCCCAATTCATTCTCGTCAAGCCCTAGGTCCTCAAAAATTACTTGAAGACTGAAATACCCCCAAAACCATAGCTCACAACTATATAAAGGGGTTCTCATGAGACAAAAAAAGGCATAAAAAGAAGAAAACACACAAAAAAATACATAGAGAATCATTGCTCTTTAGTGGTGATCTGCAAGTCTTCCGCATACAAAGAAGCCTTCGCTCCAAGTGTTGAGCCGCAGGTGTTCCCTCATGAGTTTAAATGTATATGGTTCAAAAAAAAATCCAATAGGTTGAAAACCTTGAAATAAGTGGCCTAGAAAAATTTTAAAAAAAAAACTCACATGTTTTGCATTGAAGTGTAAAGTAAATATATTTTATTGCTTCATAATTGCAAGAGTTTTTACACATCAATAATCATAAGGAAGGGATGAAAAAAATGGACATATCATCCCATACAAAAGGTCTAAGTAGAAAAAAAATCAAACGTCAAGAAATGGTTGTCAACTCGTCTTGTATGTCTTTAACAAGTTCACATCACCTCTTCATCAAGCATCATCACCTCAAATATTTTATGGGTCGATGCAGCCATAAGTGAGCATCTATCTTTCGCATGGGGGCATATTTTGAAGTCTGATTTGTGAAGCTGATCATGTGACAAGTAGTTGTTCTCCAGAACTAGGACACACCACCAAAATCTCTTTCTCGGCAAAGTCAAAACGAGAGAGGAAGACACATAAATTCTGATTCGTCGCCAAGCTTCAATTTAGAGAAAGATGAACTAAGTGATGTTCTCGCCAAAGCCGCAATTATAGAAGAGTCATCAAGTGTGGTTCTTCAACAAAGTCGTAACTTCTAAAGAAGAGGCATCAAGTGTGGTTCATCGTCAAATCTGCAACTTCAAAATAAAAAGAGATATTTCATGTGTGGTTCTTCATCAAAGCCACAACTCTAAAAAAAGATGACCCATGTCGTAATTGTAGAAGAAGATGTACTAAGTGTGGTTCATCGCTAAAGCCACAATTGCAAAAGAAGAGGCACCAAGTGTGGTTCATCATCACAGTTGAAACTACAAAAGAAGAGACATCAAGTGTGGTTAGTCATCGAAGCTGCAACTGCAAAAAAGAAGAAGATATTTTATGTGTGGTTCTTCATCAAATCCACAACTCTAAACGAAGATGATCCAGGTATGATTCGTCATCAAAGCCGCAATTCTAGAAAAAGATGTACTAAGTGTAGTTCGTTGCTAAAGCTGCAATTGCAAAAGAAGAGGCACCAAGTGTGGTTCGTCGCTAAAGTTGCAATTGCAAAGGAAAAGGCACCAAGTGTGGTTCGTCATCAAAGTTTAAACTACAAAAGTAGATGCATTATGTGTGGCCGCAAATTCAAAATAAAATGCACCGAGTGTAGTTTGTCTTCAAAGCCGCAGTTACAATAGAAGATGCACAAAATGTGGTTCATCTCCACCAAAGACACAATCGCTAAAATATTACACCAAGTATGATTCATCGTCAAAATCGCAAATACAAATGAAGATGCATCAAGTGATTTCTCGTCAATTATGGATTACCCATCACTTTTTTTGTATGATATTGAGAATGTTTGTGGTCTATCGTAAACCTGCAAAAAAAAGTGATGTGTCTCATGGTGCCAATTGCACGAAGCTTCTAATCGGCATGAAAAAACTTGTGGCATATGCTCTTGCGATCGTCATGATGAATATGGTTGTATTGTCTTAAGAGTTTTCTATTCTCTCTCCATGAAGATGATGAAAAAATTCTCAATGAATGCAGAACTCAATGGGCGGCTCTTCGGTGAAGATGCAGAGAAGTGAACTTATGAATGTTGTCGAAAATCAGTTAGATCACCAACAATTAATTATCATCAATTCATGAGGATTTTTACCTTGATTTTTGGATATGTTGTATACTTTGATGTCTAGTTCCTATAAAATTAAGTCGCTTGTCATTCGAAATCTCCTAGATTAAGATAGAGTTGTTTTTGTGAGACTGCATAGAGCTGTAAAAAAGAAGAAGACATATTTGAAAGAAAACTTCAAAAATCAATTCCCATCAATTCAGAAGGGTTTTTATTTTAATTTCGGATATGTCGTACCCCTCTGAGTCTAGTTTCTGGAACATCAAACGAATCATGATTTCGACGTATCTACAATAGGTTATGAATTTTCTATTGCAAGTGTGCTGTGCTGAAAAAAAGTTACGAAAATTGAGTTTGATATGCCTCAGGTTGACAATCAACCATTGTAAGAGCATGTGTATTTATAGATATCAAAAGTACATAAATTGTGTTCCTACAAATTATGGAAAAACCATATTTGAAACAAAATTATGGTAAATTTCTATAGTAATTAAGTTATGGAAAATTCCATTGGAATCAAGTTATGGAAAATTCCCATTGGAATCAAATATGGAAAGTCTTCATAGACTCCATAAAAAAAAAATCACAAATACTTCAAGCCTTGTCTTTAAAGGTTCAAAAAGTTGGACACCGCAGCAAGCCTTGAAGCAGGGGGAATTTGTAAACAATGAAATTTTATTGATAAATCCATATTAAATTTTGGATTAATCCATAAATTCATGATATATCGACCAAGTAAAATTAATGGTTAACACAGTCGGATTAATATTTAAGTCAAAATATATGATTTAAATAAAGTACAAATTACATTTGGGTCAGCCGATTAAATTGACAAGACGAGTCCAATTCATGCTTTTCAAGCCCAAGGTCCTCTAAAATCCTTGAACACCGAAATACCCCAAAAACCCTAGCTCACAACTATATAAAGAGTTCTCATGAGACAAAAAAAGGCAGAAAAATAATTGATAATTGATACCCCCAAAACCCTAGCTCATGAACGCATAGGAACATGGTTTTCCATAAGTATAAGAAGAAATAATTGATAAATTTTTCAAAAGGAAACTAGGGGATCGTCAACGTGATTATGCTGAGGAAAAATCAAATGGCTTTGAGGCATTGGAAGATCTCTATAAAGATTTAGAAAAATGGAACGAGAAAGAAAACAAAAGAATACTAAAGTATAAGGTTGTGCACCCCGACTCTGAAATATCTTCAAATAAACACATGGAGGAGCGGAAGTTGGCAATAAAGTTGCGGGTTGGAAAGTTCTAGAAGAATCAAAAAGTGCTACTTTGGTCAAGCATCTCAAGTTTGATTTAAATGTTGCCCCTGAGCTAAAAGAGGAGAAGAGTTATTGACTCACAATTATCATGGAATTGGTAATTGGAGTTATGCTTGGAGAAGATTTAACCAGCGATCAAAGTCTTATAATATGATCAATTCTTGTCTTTGTTATTAAGTCAGTTGACGTTACTCTTCAGTCATCCATTTATGCGAATGTTTAGACCACGAAATAAAAGGTTTTGGAATTCTTATGAAATTAAGTCAGTTTTTCTATATGTTTCATCTTTAATATTTAATGGTATTATGTGTTTTCTAGAATAGTAAATCAATTGAAGCCTTTTCAAAACTATTGAACAATGAAAGTGATGGATCAAAGAGAAGTCTATTGCACTAATTAAGGATCTGTCATGGTTCCAACTCTAGGGAGATTGGTGCATATAAATTTTACACCAGAGCTAGCTCTCTGTGAGATTGTGGAATCTTTGGAAATGAATTTATAAAACATCTAGTAACGATTAGTATTATTTTATGCGGATTAGAATATGGAATAAAAATATGTGCATTAGCAAACCTTAATGATACCAATATATATATACTCTTATACTATCATTGACTAATGAGTAATTTCTGAACATCAAATCTTATTGATACCAAAACAATATACATATATTCTTATAGTATCATAGACTAATCAGTAATTTTTTAAGAAAAGACATAAATTCCACCTTGAACTTGTATCGAAAAGTCACTTACACACTTAAACTATAATGATGACCTATTACACACCTTTACTACTCATAAGTGAATTTATTTACCCCTTAAAACTGACAAGGCAAAATTACACACCTTCACTATTTAAAAAAGAATTTTTATACTGATTTAGAATCAACTAAGCAAAATTATCAGCCTTAATGATACCAATACAATATATGATACTGATTTCGCATAAGTTAAGCAAAAGTTATCAACCTTAATGAATGGGGACATAGGCGGTAAAAGTTATCAGCCTTAATGAATGGAGGTAGGGTTGTAATTTTGTTTAAGTGAATGACTACTTCTTGAATCACTTTAGATTAGAATATGAATATGTAATTATTTTTATTTTTATGGCCAATTTACATAGTTTTTTAGGTCAAAAAATGGGTCCATTGCAAATCCATGTCTTTCTTTCTGGAGCAACTTTCACATATAGCAAACATAGAAATCATGTTTGTATGTTATAGCTATAGTTTGCATAATTGTGGTTCATAGAAAATTTTATGTTTTCTATGGAGATTTTGATTTGTAAAATTCACTAGATACATCCAATTTTATACAAATTGTTCAGTTTTGTATAAATTCATTTATACATTGCAATTTGTATAATAAGATCTGCATTTGTATAATTATAAGTGTGTAGGACGAAAATATATATATCTGTATTTGTATATACACTTTTCTCACACTTTATACAAACAGAAGCACATTTTATACATTTGTTACGAATGGGTAATTGTATACCGAAAATGACTTATTGTATATCGAACTAGATGACAAAAAAATGGAATGTTTGCTGCGAATTACAAATAAAATAAACTATGACTTTAGCATTTAATTTGAATTAATAGTTTGTTATTTCATACAATTTTCCCTTTTTTCTTTCTTGAGATAAAACAAAAACAAAAAAAAAAAAACCCTAGAAAACATCTTTTCCAATTAATTACGTCATAAAGGAAAACGCCGCTCCAGGGACCTGTTCATCTACCTCGGCTAGGAAGCTCCTACCATCCACCGGTCCACAGTCCGTAGTCCACAAACACGCTGAGAAGAGACAGATTAGCACAAATTTCTTCGTTTTGTGTTCCAGATTTATTCGAACTCCTTTGCAGAAACTAGCAAGTGCTCCAAATCGCGCCAATGCCTTTAGTCTGATTACAACAGGTATTTATCTCCGTCGTCGCTTTTACCTAACTAGTTCATATATTTTGGGGGGAAATACCTACTATATCTAAATAAATATAGATTTAAACTACATTCTATTTTTATGTTTTTGGTGCAATCAACTATTCTCTAACGACATTGCATCTAGTATTGATCTTTAGACTCAATATAGACTGAAAAAAAAGTAGAAAGGGAGACATATGTATATATGGTTTTAGT
The DNA here is from genome assembly GCF_019186545.1 of Solanum stenotomum. Taxonomy (NCBI): domain Eukaryota; kingdom Viridiplantae; phylum Streptophyta; class Magnoliopsida; order Solanales; family Solanaceae; genus Solanum; species Solanum stenotomum. Next base: position 72,907,862 of record NC_064282.1, on the reverse strand, counting down.
ACAACCCGTGACTGTTTTTTGATATATTACAAATTTACCTATTTCAAAAACATTATATGTCAAGTAATCAAAGAAGCACTATTTTTCATTTATCTCTAAATTCCACTAGACTCTATTACTATGCAACTGCAATGCAATATATACGAGATACTGTTAGTTGGGATTCATGGTAATCTCATCACATATTTACATAATATGAATACATTAAATGAGGGTGACAAATGCGCACCTCTATAAATGGAGATATTTGTTATGCAAACATTGTAATCCGTATTAACTTTTGTGCACCTCGACTAATTTCACGAAAAACTTGCCACCTCCCACAATCCACAAGCAACAAGTACTTGGTAACTTTGTTTACAAAGGATAGGACAAATGAGAATAATCACTTAGTGTTTTTTGTCTCCGCTGAATTTTGAACTTGAAACCTCATAGTTTTCAACCACTTCATTGACCACGAGGCAACACCCTTGGGTATATGTGGGCATTAATAATTTAAAAATTATTGTACATGAATTACTTGTTTTAATGGAGTGGTCTTGCTTTTAAGTAGTTAATACCTATATCGCTAATTTAATAATTGAGTTTACACAAAATAGGAGCCATAATTAGAATGAGTCGAATTTGAAAATGTACACTCCAAGGGCACCCAAGGGTGTGGAATAAAACAAACATATTAAACACTTTTTTTGAGAAAGGTAACACTGATATTTATAGAACACGTTGTAGCATCGCATTAGTATTATAGGGAATGACACACTAAAGTGTAATAGAGGAAGATGACTGCTTTGGACTCTGCAGTCTTTAAAATTAGAAGTTTATGTCTAAACTTCATGGCTACTAATTAGTATTTGATATTTGTCTCAGATGATTGTGATCGTTGTGGAGATATGATTTTAGAGCAAAAATGTGTTGTTAATTTTGAAGGCAATGAGGTCTCAGAAGTAAGTTGTTTATCTTTTCGGCTATTCTCTTTGTGCTCGTTCAACATGCCTAGTCTCTATTTTTTTTCTAAGCTAAATTAATTCAGAAGTTTTCACTTATGGTTGACATTATATATTCCATGGTTCATTAATAGAATACTACCTATTCAGGTATGCGGAGAACAAAGTGAATTTGTGAGCTCAGGCATCGATTTTTTGCATCTCTGTATCTGCCTGTAGAGGATTTCAACCAAGATGAGTTGTTCTAACTGAAAATCTGAAGGTTGGTAGTAATTTTACATAACAGGACATTATATTTGCGCTTTTGATTGATTAATAAATTTTTTTTTGTGCAATAAACTTTATCCTGTATAGTTGAAGTTTTATCCCGTTATGAGAAATATGCCAATATGAAAGATTTTACAACTTCCATTTCCCCTAGGATAGTCACAAGGAATATCAGTGTGGATGACCATCAATCGATCATGTTAGCTGTGACATTAGTTTACTGGTGCAAGGAAAAATGTTTTGGAAGTTGAAGTCCATTATGTATATGTTATCTAATGGCTAAGCCCTCACCTTTTATTTTGTCTCCTGCCCAATATGATACCCCTATTTCTTGGTTCCATTTGGTTTACTCCCTTTCAGATAACCCATGGCAGCAGGAAAAGGTCAAATATCTTGAAATGTAGAGTGGAAGTCCACAATCTAAGAGTTAGCTTATATAATATAATCTCATAGTCAGTAGTAATTGTTTTGAAATGCTTCTAGAGGTGAGTAGCTGATTATCTTATTTCAATTATAAAGGATGGTTAGAAAGACCGAAAAATATGATAAAGTGTATTACAAAAATATAATGCAAGCGTTACTAATACATGCATTACTAATAAACTCTACTCATCATTGTTTGTAGGTTCCTCTTTTTTGGTATACTGTTTTATACAACAAGTTGACCTTGTTTTATCAATGAAACTTTTTGCTTGATTAAAAAATTATTAAAAAATAAACAAACAAATTTCATAATGGTAATAGTTGGGTAGAGGTTGTGCTATGACCCATTGTTTATCATATTTTTATCCAATCCATCACAATCCAACAAATTTTTGTGTTGGATTGGACAATGACTCATTTAATTGATTCAGTCCATTTTGACTGGCCAAATTCAATCCATTTAATTTGGATTGAATTTGGCCGGTCAAAATGGAGTGAATCAATTAAATGAGTCATTGTCCAATCCAACCAAAAAATTTGTTGAATTGTGATGGGTTGAATAAAAATATGATAAACAATGGGTCATAACACAACCTCTGCACAACTCTTACCATTAGTTAATTTGTTTGTTTATTTTTTTATTTTTTTTAATCAAGCAAAAAGTTTCATTGATAATACAAGGTCAACTTGTTGTATACAAGAGTTACACCAAAAAAGAGGAACCTACAAACAATGATGAATGGAGTGTATTAGTAATGCATGTGTTAGTAATGCTTGCATTGGTTATGCATTCATTATTTTTTTCTAATACACTTTAACATCTTTCTCGGTCTTTCTAACAATCCTTTATAATTGAAATAAGATAATCAACCAGTCACCTATAGAAGCGTTTCAAAACAACGACTCCTGACTATGAGATTATATTATATAAGATAACTCTTAGATTGAAGACTTCCACTCTACATTTCGAGATATTTGACCTTTTCTTGCTGCCATGGGTTATCTGAAAAGGGGGTAAACCAAATAGAACCAAGAAACAGGGGTACCACATAGGGCAGGAAACAAAACAAAAGGAGAGGGCTCAGCCGTTAGATATCAGATACGTAATGGACTTCAGCTTCCAAAACATTATGCCTTGCACCAGTAAACTAATGTCACATCTAACCTGATCAATTGACGGTCATCCACACTGATATTCCTTGTGACTATCCTAGGGGCTAGGGATGTTGCAAATTCTTTCATATTGGCATATTTCGCATAACGGCATAAAACTTCAACTATACAAGATAAAGTTTATTGCATGAAAAAGTCATTTATTAATCAATCAAAAGCACAAATATAATGTCATGTTATGTAAAATTACTACCAACCATCAGATTTCCAGTTACAACAACTCATCTTGGTTGACATTGTTGGGTTTTAAAAGGTGTGAATGGAAATTGAAGGGTTTTAAATTTGGAGCACAAGATATGAAATTCAATGATACTTTTGTATTATGTTAGACCCATGAAATTCTTGGAGTATATTTGATATTGTGGTCGTTGAGTTTCTCGTTTACTAGTATATGGTATGACTAGTATAAAACTACCAAATTATATGTATACTTGTTCAAAATGTTTGAGTTCTTGTATGAAACAAAGTGTCACTTAAAATGTTGTGATTTTTCATGAAAATATATGTCTATTAAATATAACTATTTGTATAGACATGAATATTGGTGAATGGTCATTTGCCATGTTTTGTAAAAGAAGCATTTGGACTATATTGCCTTTATTGGACCCGATGAAACTTTGTTCATGGGTAGTTCTATAACAATCAAATTGAAAGTTATGGAAAGGTCCTTCCGAAAAGGACATTTTACAAGGTGATGACTCTAAACAATGTTTGTATCACACAAAATTGTAAGAAAGAGGAACACATTATTTGTGAGAAAAATCTACCTCGCGGAGAGCTTTTCAAATTCAATATTTTTATTTGTTCTTACTTGCTTGAGTCAAACTATTTGTAACATAAACACTTGGGGCATGTCAAACCTTGTAAGGAAAACTAGCCAACATAGAAGTTTTGTCTAACTTTGAGTGCAATAAATAAAATTGTCAAGTTTGTGTGGAATCTAAGTATGTTTAGCATTCTTATAAATCTATTGAACGGAATTCTAATCCCTTAGAATTGATTTACATTGATATTTGCGATATGAAGTCAACACCATCTCGTGATGGAAAAATGTATCACATAACATTTATTGACAATTGAATTAGAAATGACTGTGTATTTGCTAAATGGTAAGAATGAAGCAATATAAATGTCAAGACAATATAATATTGAATTTGAAAATCAGTTGGGAAAACGATTAGAAGTGATAGGGATGGAGAATATAAATCTCCTTTTGCAGAAATATGTTTGCAAAGTGGATTTATCCATCAAATTACTGCCCTATTCACCTTAATCTAATGGAATTGCAGAATGGAAAAAATCGAACTTTGGAGGAATTGATGGCTACATTACTTATAATTCCAGGTTTACCACAAAACTTGTGTGGATAAGCTATTCTTATAGCAAAAGGGAACAACAAAAAAAATTGTCTTTTCAGAAAGAAAGAAATAAAAAGTTTCGTTTGTTCAGGACACAATCTATTACATATGAGAAATGGAAAGGAAGGAAATCCAACTTGTAATATTTCAAAGTGTGGGGTGTCTAGCCAAAGTCCAAGTTCCTATTCCTAAAAGGATTAAAATAGGACCTATGACTATGGACTGCAAAATTAGACTTGAGTAGTCTAGTGAAGGGTCTAAAAGACCTTGGAAAGAAAAAAGGAGAATGTACTTAATAAAGGGATTTAGAGGCGTAGTAAATGTCAAAGGACATCTACTTCCTTCGAATATGATTTTGTAACATTTCTTGTGTCTTCTGTAGACTCATCCTTTTGGAAAGGTGGTGTCAATAGTGAGATTGATTCAATCTTGAGCAACTATAGTGGAAGTTAATTGATTTTCTTCCAGAAAATAAGTTCAAAGTGAATCTCAAAAGGAAAATGAAATTCGATGGAATTATTGAAAAATACAAAGCAAGACTTTTTGTGAAAGGTTGTAGACAAAAATAATGTTTTGATTTTGTCGACACATACTCGCCAGTAACTAGAATTACATTCATTCGGATGTTAATTTTATTATATACGGTTTATTACCTCAAAATTCATCAAATTAATGTGAAAACAATTTTCATAAATAGAGAATTGGAGGAAGAAATTTACATGGAACAGCCCGAGGGTTTTGTGGTTCTTGGTAATGAAAAGAAAGTGTGCAAACTTGTTAAGTCACTTTATGGACTAAAACAAGCACCCAAACAATGATATAAGAAATTTGACCACACGATGTTGGCAAATGGATTTAAGAATGATGGAAGCGATAAATGTGTTTACATTAAAATCACACGATCATTGTTTGTTTGCATGTTGATGACATGTTGATCATCAGTAGAGACAATAATGAGATAAATGCTACTGAACGTATGTTAGGAAGCAAGTTTGATATGAAATATCTTGGAGTTGTTGATGCGATCTTAGGTATAAGAATCCTTAGAACTCCATAATATTTAGCATTGTCATAGTCTCATTGCATCGAAAAAGGTACTTGACTAGTTTAACTATTTGGATTTCAATATTGTCAAGACTCCAATAAATATGACCTTTGCATTTCAAATGAGTGAAGGCGAAAGTGACTCACAATTGAATTGTGCTAGAGTATTGGGAAGTATGATGTATATCAAGAAGTGTACGTGATCAGATATAATATGTGCTATTAGTAAACTGACTCGGTCATGAGTAATCCCAATCAAACTCATTGGATGGCAATGAAAAGAGTTTTGGGGTATTTAAAACATACTCAAAACTATGTCTTGCATTATAACAATATCCAGCAGTATTGAAAGGATATAGTGATGCAAATTGGATCACCAGGATCAAATGAAGTAAAATCCATGAGTGGATATGTGTTTACTCTTGGTGGAGGAGTAGTCTCTTGGAAATCTTCCAAAAACACATACATTGCTAGCTCTACAATGATCTCTGAGCTAGGTGCTCTAGATAAGGCCGGTGAATAAGTTGAAAGACTACGGAATTTCTGGATAGACCTTTTCGAAAGATTGTGACTTTTCCAAAGGTTTGTGACCTTTCTGGTAAGGCACAATAAGAACCTTTTCACACTACCCTTTGTTTTCAATAAATTGAGGGATTTCCCCTCAATTTAGGAGAACTAATTTTAACTAGAATTCTAAGTGTACTTTACTGTCGTTGAGTGGTTCGTTGACACGTGGTTTTAGGTTTCGATACACCAGTGAGTACGATCGTTCTATCGTGGGAGGATATATTCCATTAACCTCGGGTACTTGACGTGAAGAATTTCCTTAAGGGGACACTGTGCATTCAGTCGACTCGATTTTCTTCTTTAAGAAAAGTATTTTGTATATTGTTTCTAATTCTATTTGTTTCTACTAGTTTTAATTTTCTACTTTTGAAAATGTTATTTAAACTTTGTTGTTTCTTACTAAGTTTATCAAACTTTTGTTCTAAGTATCTTAAGAATACAAGATGAACTACAAACATCCTCTATAGGCAGATATTTTGTTCTCTGCATACCTGAATTGAAAGTATTATATTAATAAACCATGGAATATATAATGTCAACAATAAGTGAAAACTTCTAAATTAATTTAGCTTAGAAAACAGAAGGAGAATGGGCATATTGAACAAGCACAAAGAGAATAGCCGAAAAGATAACCAAACTTTTTCTGAGACCTCATTGCCTTCAAAATTAACAACACATTTTTGCACCAAAACCATATCTCCACAAGGATCACAATAATTTGAGATAAATATCAAATAATAATTAGTAGCCTTGAAGGTTAGACAAAAACTTCTAATTTTATAGACTGCAAAGGCCAATGCAGTCATCTTCCTCTATTACACTTTAGTGTGTCATTCCCTATAACACTAACGTGATGCTACAAAAGTTTTCTATAAATATCAGTGTTACCTTTCTCAAAAAAAGTGTTTAATATGTTTGTTTAATTCCACACCCTTGGGTGCCCTTGTAATATACATTTTCAAATTCCTCTCATTCCTATTATGGCTCCTATTTGGGTAAACTCAATTACTAAATTAGCGGTGTAGGTATTAAATACTTAAATGCAAGACCACTCCATTTTTCGGTGCGGAACTGGTAGTTAG
>NC_064282.1:72884178-72900904 GCF_019186545.1 Solanum stenotomum | reverse complement strand
ATTTTGAGCCTATTAGTAGTCATACCTACGAAAAGATCTTAGATGAAGCTGATTTGTGAAACACCTTTCTCTATTACCTGTTTACATATGATAATGCTCACCCTTTTGAGTGGAGTATGTTTGTAGAAGATAACAGTGCCAATCGGAAAAAAAGGGCGTACTTGATACATGTTTATGGATTTCCTTTCTATTTGACCCCAGTAATGATTTGACTTGTGGCACTTGTGTAGTAATGCCTGGTCGAGATGACATACATAATTTGGATGAATCTGTTGACACATTTCCCTTTGATGGAAAGTCCTTTTTAAGGGTTTCCGATCCACTTGAGGAGCCAACGTTGTGTATGCGGAAGGGTAGATTACTAAACCCCTATATTTACTATTGCTTTAAGTGTGATCTTGTTGATTGTGCATCTTATGGGGGTAGGAGTTTTTTGTCAAAAGAAGGTGAAGTTTATCTTAAATTCACCATAATTTCTTTGTGTGTTCCTTTTTGTGATATAATGAGTACTAGGATCCTTGACCCTAATTGTGATCTTTCACATAGGAACACCTTAGATGACCCCAGTGTGCATGCCACCTTTCTCTATTATCTATTTGCATATGAGGATACTCATGCTAGTGTGTGTAGCATGTTTTATGTTTATCCTAGTGTCAATTGGGAAAATGGGAGTCTCATTGACTAGATGTTATATAATCCCATCCTATTTGACACCAACGTCGGTCTAAATTGTGATGAGTATGGTAGTAACACTTTCTTTCTTTTATATTATTCTTACTTGGTGTTATTACTTGATCCTATGTTCTTGAATGAGGTACGTTTGCCAATTTATGTGGGGAATACCTTTTTTACTTTACCCCACTCATGAATTGGGAATAATTACCTTCTTGAAGTTAGCTAGTGCATTGGATGGAGTCTTAATTTGGGTTAACATTGTTTATGACTTTGCACTTAGGTATGAGGGTGTTCATGTGCTACCTAACTTAAAAGGGGAATTGTGCTTGTTGAAATGTTGATCCAATGAGGATTTATATGTGTAGTTGCCTAAGTGTAATGGTTCCTTCACTCTACCCCTTTGTCAGGGGTCTCTTAAGTAGCCAAGTATCTCTTGTTTTGATGGTTTACAAATCCTTTGTTAATCATTTTGATGCTTGGTTATATGTTAAATTTGTGCATTCTTGGCATGTTGATAGAATAGTTATTGCTAACGCTAATCCTCATGCCATGAGGATCTTGTATTATTTGCTTTTCCTATGGCTTTGCAATGTTCGTATTCGAGGACGAATCCTTTTCAAGAGGGGGAGAATGATGCAATTCAGATTGGCCATTCACTCCAAGCCAAGTTTGGGAACTTCAAAGGATGGAAGGATTGTTCGAGAAGGTGGACGTTCTTTAGTTTGTGTTGATGACAAAGAGGGTGTTCCATGGCTAGAATACTAATATACGCACTTGGAAGGAGCTCCCAATTGAGCAATACCATGTTTGAATGATAGCTTGGAGTGTGGGAGGTCTAACGAAGCAAGGAAGAGCGAGTGAAGAGGCTGCCTCATTTAGCGAGAAGGAGACCACTTCGACGAATCACCTAATGTCTTAGGTGAGGGCTCCAACCTCGCCTAAAAAGTTCCAAGGAGCTGCAGGGAAGCTTCCAAATTTGGCGAGATGGAGGTCAATCGGCGACTCGCCGAGTTCCTTAGGCGAGTACGACCCAGATCGCTGAACATTACAAAATGCTTCCAATGAAGGGTCACGTCACCAACCTAGTTGGCGATTTACCGAGTTCATTAGGCGAACCCGACCCAGCTCGCCCTTTATCCTTTTTGCGCCACTTTTGGGCCTCTTATGATGTAATAGCCTAAAACTATAAATAGCTAGTTTGGGTCTTCTCTTTCAGTAGACTATTTTGAGAATGAATGATTGATGAATTGGATCTCCTTTGAGAGACTTTTGAGCTTGGTGAAGCTTTTATTGAACTTTGTTTAGAAACGGGGGTTGCTTGGAGATTCTAGTTCCTTGAGGTCTTCGTAAGAGATTCGGTGCTTGATTCGAATTAATCGATTGAGGTCTTTAGGTTTAATATACCTTTAGGTTGCTCTTCATTTTCTTTTATTGTGTTAATCTAGTTATCTTGATAATTAGGTGCTTGTTTAGGGATTGTAATTGGAGGTTTTAGTATTTAATACATCCTTTAGTTGTCAATTGTTCCTTCTCTTGTATCTCTTCTTTTACATTTCTTTCTTGTCTTTGATTTCCACATTTTATTCATAATTAGTGGCAAGAATTACATCACTATTACTCTCATTAATACTTCTGAGTCTTAAATCAAGGATCCACGAGGAAAAAGGTAGTATTTTCAAGCGTTCTTCAAATTTTGTCAAGAACTTTATACTTCCATGTATTTAAGGCTAATCATAGTAGTGGACTTAGTTCGTCCTCACGCCCTAAATCTAATTTTAGTTAGTAAAACTTCATTTAAATATCCTACCCAAAGTTTCAATGAAATTCTAGATACGAAATTGTGTTCTTATTCTATATTCAAATTTCTTGATTATGAATTATGATATTTTATGCATTGAGATTCCTGTATTTTCACATGAACCCTATTTATTGAGAGATTTATCTTAAAGTCATATTTTAAATGTTCCTATATTTGTTTTGCCTATACATTGCCTTCGAACTTTGAAAGGAAGTCCATAAGCATACCTTCAAAATGCGTAATTTTGGAAAAGGTTTTTTGAAGGACTGAAGTGGTTTCTTATGCATTATTTGTTAATTGAGGATAAAATAACATAATTGATTCTTTTTTTTAAATTCATTTTAGTAAAGTAAAGTGAAGTAAAGGTAAGTTCTCTAAAATAGGGCTATTGAACAATAGTGATATTGATTATTTTGGGAGTGGTATTGAGCACTGAATTGGGTAAGAGTCAATTTTTGACTAAAAGCCCCATATAATACGTAGTCCATATATGTTGTTTCATTTCTCAAGTTTATTTAGTGAAGTCCATATAAATCTTTGTTTGTCTTTTTCTCTTTTCCTCTAGCCATAAAATTGTTACAAAATTATAAGAATCAAATAGGGAAAGGATAATGAACTTGAAAATGACAATAATATATATATATATATATATATATAAAAGAGAACCCTAAGCCAGCCTATATGGCACCACCACAAACCAGGATTCCTTTTTAATTTATTTTATTTCCAACACTAGCCTTCTCCTTTAGTGAAAAGTTGTGACTTTTATGAAGAGTTGCCACCTTTATGAAAAGTTGTGCCTTTTATGAAAGGTTGTGACCTTTCCGAAGGGTTGTAACTTTTCCGAAGAATTGTAACATTTCTAAAATGTTGTGACTTTTAGGAAGAGTTGTCACTTTCATGAAAAGTTGTAACTTTTATGAAAGGTTGTGACCTTTCCGAAGGGTTTTAACTTTTTCAAAGAGTTGTAACCTTTCTGATAAAATACAATAATCATTTGTTCACACTATCCTTTGTTGTCTATAAATAGAGGACTTTCCTCTCATTTTAAAACAACGAAAATTTTGAACTTCTTCTTCTTCTTCTGGACAATTAAATATTTGTGTACTTTGCTCCTGTTGAATGGCTCACTGACACCATTGTTGTTGTAACAATACACTGGTGAATAGAATCGTTCTATCTTGAGAGGATCTATTCCTTTAAGCATCGGGTACTAGAGGGGAATAATTTCCTTAAGCCGACACTGTGCATTCAATGGGCACGATTTTTTCCATTTTATTTCATTCTATTTTTGAAGAGCTTGGTTTGTTTTTTACATTCATTAATTGATGCATATATTATTAATTGTTGTTTTTGAGTACATGCTTTAACTTTTGTTTCTTATGTTTATGCAAAGTTATTGTTATAAGTATTTGTTACTACAAATTACATAACAAACGTTGTTTGGGTATTCAAGCAAATTTTCTCTACTAAAATTGTAGAAGGTAAAATTAAAAAAAGCCCTTACAAATCTATAATTTCTTCATCAACAACGTCATTCCTTCACATACAAGGATGCGATTTTGTGTTATTTGAAAAATCCTCTAAGAGTTAATAGCTTTGCGTGCCCATATCTTTTGGTTTTTATGTTGTTGTTATCTATTTTTATTAAATTTTATCAGTGCTTATTATGAGTACTTTAAGGATTGAAAGTTGATTGAAGTGTTAGTCAATATTTTGTGGTATGTTATTCCAAAACGTAGGAAATTTTTTGGTTAAAATAATTTACTATCATCATTGGATATCTCATAGTTTACTCCCTTTAATGTATGTTTTTTCTCTCTGTTTTGTTGTTTTCTTAAAATTATATTGATTATTTTTCGTTTGATATGTATATTACCTCACTTAGACAAAAATTATAGCCCTTTTAATGTTTTTCTTTTTTTTCCTTCTCATTCGGCTCTTCTAAATATTTTTGGTGTGAGTTATGACTATTTTCAGCAAACTTCATTTGAATATTAATATGAAACAAAACTTATTCTAAATAAAAGTAATATCTTAAACTACAAAAGATATGTCTATAAACATAGATTGTTGTCCTTCATGTCCCAAGTCATTGCTGAGCATTTGAGTTATCTAGGTTAGACTCATTTTTATTTTTTTACTGTTCGAGAATATCTCTTTAAAATGAGTCTACAAACCAAAAATTTTATCTACTTCTACTTTCGTAATGCAACGATTGTACATACATATTTCTGAACAAGTCGTAAAGTTGCATTGATGAAGCATATAGAAGGGCCTTCAAAGCAGCAGTTTATTGAAGAATGAATTTCTAAAAGGGTCAACAATATTATTTTGTTGTTGTTTCAAATTTATTTTTCTCCTTCTATAAATTTTGGCCAGCACAATACGACGGAATCTATTTCTTCTCAATATGTGTACTTGTTTGTGTGGTTTATTTTGTTTTTGTTTTTCCCATTTGAACTTCTTTTATTTATGAAAAAAATGATTAACTTCTACTTCTACCTATATTGCTAGGCCAGACCCTATGTATAAATTTTAATCTAATTTTGTAGCCAAATCAATGATGGTTGTGGTTATGTATCTTTAAAGATTCACTAAATAATTATATGTGAGATGAAAACTTACATCCTAAATTAGAATTTCATTTCTAAAAAAATATTATTTTTGGGAAAATCAATTTTGAAAGCTTCTCTTTCAAAGAAAATTGTTTAAAGTAATCGCAACCTCTTTCCATTTGGTCAAGCCTAAGATGATTGACCTCCTCCGGAAAAAAATCATGAAAAACATAGATCCATCTAACTAGTACTTGTAATTAATTTCCAAACTAAAAACCTTATATGTTCTTTATTACAATAGTACATGAAATGACTCTATGCAAATATTATTAAATTTTAGTAAAAAAAAAAAGTATATACATTTTTTAGAGGGATTAAATAAGAGAAGATCACTTGACATAGTTTGGTCATATCATAGGTTGTTTTATATATTGATGAGTCAATCCATTAGTTTTTGAAACTTTGGTAAGAGGAAATGATAAATCTCATATGGAAGAAAGTTTTCTCAAAAGACTTGTCATTTCTTAGCATGAATTTCACAAATTTCATACATTCACCGATATCGCCTTACTCCATCTATTACCATTATTATTGCCCACTATGTTAAAACAACGCCATCAACAACTCATAACTACTATCATCAACCATCACCAATATCAATCACTAAAATCAATCAACACTAACAGTAGCTACTACTTAAATTTATTATTGACATCAATCAGCAAATCATAGAACTATCAACCACCACCGAACTACTTTCATTAAATTTTAATACAACCATTACAAATATATCTAGTATAAACACACCATTATTAGTTAACATACAATCCTCAATTGACATTCATAAACACCACCAATATCCATCACACACCATATTATTTTTTTGAAATATTTTATTGATGTAATATGTTTTCATTAATTTTTGGGGGAAATGGCTTAAATGACAGCTATATTATGATTAGATTTGTTGTAACACACTCATACTGTATGGAAGGTCCTATGACTCGCCTGGATATTTCATGTTAAAATATTTTTTGACATTTATCGTGTGGGTTGAACAGAAAAATCAAACTTTTCTTATTGTGTTTGTACAAACACACTGATCGACATGAAAAACAAAGGTTTTAGATCGTTATCATTATCATTCACACTTGTTTTATCCTAGAAAAAATCAATTGAATCTTTTGAAATTTATTCTATGAACCATATATTCTTCCATAGTTGAGTTTTGGCAAATAAAAGTTAAAAAGTGTTCTTTTAGCCATTTTTTCTAAGTCTTATATTTTTTTAATTTATTTAATAGAGATTTTTTTATTATCATATGTACAATAATAAGCAGTCTTATTATTTACTATTTACATCTTAATACATCATCTTAATATTGAAAAGTATATTCAAAGATTTATATAAATGTTATTATTCAAATATGCATTCAAATTTTGACCTAGAGAATTTCTCTTTATTTCAGAACACAATTAACATTAAAAAGTTGTTCAAGAACCCATTAAAATATTTTTTTACATCAGTTAAAAGAAAATAAATTAAACAAATTGTAAGTGGAGAAACTTTTCATAATCTTACCTCCAAAACATCAGTTTTTAGTTCATCATGTGCGGTAAAAGATATTGGAACTTTCATTAATATTGCATCCTCATCATCGTCAATTTTGTGTTGCTTCTAGTAGAAAATGTGAAAAAAAAATTTAAGATCTTATGTAAAAACGAAAATTAATGTGCAAGAATACCCCAAAAAAAATGAGTGTCCATCAATCATATGCATTATGTTACAATATTAATGATGGTTGTGATCACATATCACGTAAGTTTCACTAAATTTATTTTAGAGGATGTACACAACCTTTAGGTCTATCACAAATAAAATTAAGTTCCACCATACCAATAATAGTTTTTTATTTTGGCCAAACCTAAGATGATCGATCTCCTTTTTTCTTACCTATATTTATTAGAACTTGCATTCTGAAATAGAAAAATGCATCTTATTCATTACATTAATTTGTGAACTGGTGTTATCTGGTTATTATTACTAAAAATTTCCTCCTTAGCCAAATATATTATATATATATTTTTTAAAGAAGGATAAAATAAGAGAAGATTGTTTGAGATAGACCGTCTATGTCATAGGTTGTTTTATAGATGTATCGGTCCATTCGTTTAAAATTATGATAGGTGAAGGTGTTAAGTAGTACCTTTTTTCTAGGAACATGGTCAATCAGAAATTATTATGTTCGCGATTCTTCATCCCGGATGGATAAAATGATCCAGTTTTCTATTCTTATATGAGGCCGAAAAGTGCATTGGGAGCAGGTCGGCACAAAGTGATTCATCATGCTCAAACATGAGCCAATCGCTCGTGCGGGATGTTTTATAGATAAATAAATTTCTACAAATGGAATTAAACGTTGATCCATAATAATATGGAAGAAAGATTGCTCAAAGAACTTACAAAATTATTCACGCATGAACAATGAAGTACATTAACATATCTATTCAAAGATTTCTTAAAATATAATAGTTCACCAATTCCATTTATTCACCTCTATTGCCACACCCCTTCATTATCAATTTTCGTCATCATTGATCATCATTATCAACTACAACAATCAACTAACCACAACCACTATTCTTAATGATCACCACTACCAATCACTACAATCAATCAACACCCCCACCAGCCACTATTTACAATTATTATTTACACCAATCATCATCATAAAAAAATCAACGAATAGTATCAACAACCACCATCAGAATTCACAACGATATGTTGTCAACCATCATCATCAATCACCACATTTATTAGTTATTACTATTTTCCAACTATCAACCACCATCAAGCTACTACTATCAACTTCAACCACTATCACTATCAATAGCTACATTTTTAAATGACCACCACAATAAACAACTGCAATCAATTCACACCATCAACAACCATTATTTAACATTATTATTTACACCAATCATCATTATAAGAAAAATTGGCAAACAATATCGACAACTACCATAATAATTCACAACTATATATTGTAACCCATCTTTATCAATCACCATAACTATTAGTTATATGTATGGTTCAACTATCAACCACCACAAATATACTACCATCAACTTCCACCACCACTATAGCTAAATAGTACAAGCATCAATCATCATTTATTTATTTTTTAATATTTATTGATGTTATATTAAATTTATTTTTTAAAATGACAAATTTAGTATGACTGACTTCACTCTAATATACTAATATTTTGCAAGTCCTATGAGCCTTTATATGGTGAGAGAAATAAAAAGTCAACTCTTTGTTATTTCATTTGTACATGCATGTTGATTTAAAGGTAAAAACAAAGAAGTTAGATCGTTATCACTCATTTTCACTCTTCCAACCACTGGTTTCAAAAATGCTTTGGGGATGACTCACAAGGTGAGTCTTAGGGTTGAGGGTGTCTTAGAATTTGGGGCGTAAGCTCCGAGAATAAAAATGTAAGTCCTACACATAAAAACGTATGCCTTGGGCATTAATTTTTTAATTTTTTTAGAACTGCTTTGGGACTTACGCCTTGTGTCTCGAAGCTTACGCCTTGTCACTAACAACATTAAATGCATTGCCTCACGCCTCCATCTTTTAGAAAATTGCTTCCAACAAAGTAAAAATAGTAACCCTTCCTTCACACTTCAATTGAAATTTAATCTCATAAACCATTATGTTCTTTCATAATCGAATTTCGAGTTGTGTCACAGTGGATAAATGTCAAAATGATTCTTTTAAAAAAGTATTCAAGGGGATGCTAGGACCTCCATAAAGTATGAGTGTGTTACTGCAAATTCAGTCATAGTTTAGTATCATTTATCCATTTTCCTATACTTTATATTTATTTTATTTTCAATCAAAGAAACTTTTTACATATTAATATGTCATCTTAATATTGAGTAGTCTATTAAGAGATTTTTAATGCACATCTTATCATTCATATGCACATTCATATTTAGTCATCTTATATATAATCATAAAACAAATATGAGGCATATTTTTTTTACTTTTATTCTATTTTTAAAATCAAAAACTATCTTCATACATTATAACCATTATTTCTATAATAGTAAATAATATCTTATCGACAAAATTTATCTTGGATTACCTATCATTTTTGGCATTAATATAAGACTTAACTAAAAAAAGGAAAATTAGCATAAGAAGTTGTTCAATAAAGCACCTTATAATCGAAGGGACTTTACAAAAGCTTATCACAATAACATCAACTTTTGATTCTTGGGATGTGATAAAGGATATGGAAACTTCCATTAATGATGCATCTTTATCACCATCCACTTTGTACTGCTTATTCATATTCAAGTAGCAAATATGAAGAGAAAATTGATTAGATCTTTTGTTAATTAAATACTTGTATGAAGTGATGAAGAAGGTTTTCAAAAAGATGTAAATTACCCGCTTATTAAAATATATACATACATACAGTTACACTTCTATTATTAAAAAATCTATATTTAGTAAGCATGCATTGAACGCTACAACTACTAAATTACAACATCTAGAAACAAAGACAAAATTAGACCGCTATTGCATACACAATAGTTTGATACAATATAGTATGGATACATTTTCCAGGTATATGAAACTAAAGATTAGGCATATATTTGACATATATACATATATATATATATAATATGTTTGTGTGACATTTTAATATTAATAAAAATATTGTATGTGACATTATTTATCATGGTATGTCTATTAGTGGACATTACATTTGTGCCTCTTTACTCTCTCATCAATTGTGAAACAGATGAGTAATATTGTATTGTATTTATATTGAGATTACTGTAGTGAAAGAGAGAGCAGAGACATAGAAATATAGTCTATGTCTTCAACTATATTCACTATACAAAAGAGCATAACAATATGTTGAAGGAAGGTGTTTTTATGGGGAGCTTTGGACTCTTCAAATAATCTAGAGTTGTTTGAGTTGTACACGTTGTTGGGTTGTTGTATCATTGAGGGGACAAATTAATAGATATATTGTTGGATCGGTGTAGATTATGTTGTTGTGGAATTAAATCTCCTTAAAGACAACGAGATGTCCGCGACTCAGCCTAAAGATTTATTTATTCATTTTCTGTTCATTTTATATCAACTGTAATTTATTCTATTTGTTGTATATTACACCAACACTATTAAGGAGATTCATGTTTTGTTACAGTTTGAAAAAGTGCAGATATCATGAAAGGGATCTCAATATCATTCTGCTCAAACGTCGCTCTCTTCAAGAGATGGAACAGAAGAGAAGTGCGGGTAAAGTACTTTTCTACTTGTTCACTTCAAGTGGAGAAAGGGTAAAGGAAAAGAAACCTTTTTTACCTAGTATTTTCATGAATAAAGTTATTCTACTTTTCATGAAAAAATGATATTTAAAACAAAAAAAATATTGGGGGCTCGTGAAATGAGGAAATAAGTCATTGTCAAAAAAAATGATTTTTGCATCTTTGAGAAATGCTCTAAAAAGGGTATTACAAGTGCATATATTTATCATGGAATAAATCACATGTTATTTTTTTTGGTTATAATGAGTTAATTTTTGGCTCTAACATGAGAGTTATAAATAAATTATGAGAAGCATGTTGAGTAGTCATTTAACATGAAATGTTTTGGTGAGATAAGTTTCATTCTTGGAATGAAAAGAATACCATAAAACATGTGACACAATTTTCCTTGTCAAGTCACAAAACGTTGAAAACATTGTGAAACACAATTTTATTGGTTGTGTGAGTCTTGCAACTCCTTTCGATTCAATTATAAAATTGCGTGACAAAGAAAGAAGGAGTTTGCTAGCCCAATAAAAAAATATGAGAGATGTGACTAATTGCACTTTATAGGATATTTTGTATAAAGTATAGCATATACAAGCAAATCAAGTTAATTTACTTGGTACGAAATTTGGTGGCTAGTTTTATGAGAAAAAATATTATGCTATACTTACAAGTTTTATTGGTGCAGATAAATAAAATTTGATGATATTTGATGGAAGTGAGAAAAGCAAATTATATTACTTGTTAATTCTACTTTGGAGGTTGAAGTAAAAAAGTTAAGCTTCAACTAGTGAAAAAGTAAATTGATTTTACTATCAAACACTTTATTTAGAAAAATTATTTTTCTAATTTAAATTAATTGTGATAGCACCAATAAAATGGTTAAATAAAAAATCATTATTAAAACAGTAAACTCAGACTCATGAGAAAACAATACAATATTGTGATATCATATTGATAACTGGTCTACCATTAATGTTAATTGTGTTAAAATTTGTGACAATCTTACAGCTTTATAAACTAAGGCCTTAGCAAGATAAAGCGTCTGAAGCACATCGAGGGGAATGAAATTGAAGCTCATAAATCTGAGTGATACATGAGGAAACCTAACCAGGGGACTATAACCATGTTCAATAGAAAGAATGGATCATATGATGGATTGTAATGAAACACACTATTACAAATTTATTCAATCCTTATGATGTGAGAGAATTTATCCTATAATGATATGTGGAGGTTGAGTCTTGATCTCTTAATGAAAGTCTATATCTAGTATGAGTGTGATGTCAAATTATAGGAGCATTTTTGACAGATTTCACATATGTGAGCTTGAAAGTAGGCCACTTTCTATGAGAATGGGCTTGTTCTAAAAAACACTCATGAAAACTAGGATAACACATGGTCGTAATGTGTTGGCTAAAAAAAAGCTTATGCCAACATCTTGATTGTTGTATACAAGCAATGATACTTTATTTCTCTTAAGCAGTCATAGTTCAAGTATGAGACCACTACTGACTCTGGAGTAAAGATTATTGGTTTAATAAGTGAAGGTTCAATGCAGAGCACACCAATATTTGTCTACCTTCAACTAAGTTGTTGTCACAACCCAAAAATGGACGTGATGGCACTCGTCGTATCCCACCAAGACAAGTCAGCCTAAAACCCAATCATTTTGATAAAGTGCGAAAATAAAGCAAAGTTCAATAACAATTACAATTACGAAAACAAGTCAACTTAATTCAATCCCGAAAACCTGGTTGTCACGTGCACAAGCCTCTAATGTAAATACTAGAATTGAAATAAAATACGCAAGTCTCAAATGATGTTGTCTTTCAAGTAAAAATAAAATCATAAACAAGAGTAAGGAGGTTCGCTGAGATGACAAACAGCTACCTCTCAGATCTCCACAGAAAGCCTCGGAAATGAAGAGAATGGAAGGTATCACGAAGATCCGGGCTCATAACCTACAAAAGATTGTAGAAGCAAGGGGTGAGTACCAAACCACACGGTACTTAACAAGCAAACCTCTAAACTCAAGCTAAGGGTACAGAATACGGGTACTCCTTACACCCCATCCTAACCTTCATAGCTACAACCTGCATAAAACCAGCTCAACCTAACAATTCACAGTTTACAAATCATACAGCTCAACAGCAGCACTCTAACAGATTATATATTCTCAATAACAACTCAATATTCATCGATAACAAGTTTCACAAAAAGGCACTCACAAGATCAGCAACACACAAGATCAAGTTCATCAATAATAAAAATAATGCAATGCAATCAAATGCAATGTCAAGTATAGTGATGCATGTCTGACCTAATGATACACACCCGCTGTCTCTCAGTCCGGGACCCATGGGGGACATATATGTCCATGCATCCATCGCGGCGCGCGATACGTCCCTCAAAATATAATATCTGTCGCGGCGCGCGACACGTCCTTCGAAATATAGTATCCATCGCAGCGCGCGATACGTCCCTCGAAATGGTGCATCCTTTTTAGTTTCTTATTCTTTCTCAATGCACATAACACTTAGCACAACCGTGTCTCAGAACAATGCAAATAACATGTTCACACAAATAATTAGGAGATGACCATTTTCATAACATTACACGATTCACAACAACACAATCATGATACAACTTCAACAATGATTCAACAAGTCTTTCAAACAATTCTCAACACATCACACAAACAATTGATCACATTACTCCCAAACATATACCACAAGGAAATACACGAATTCCATACGCTTAACAAGGGTTTAGAAATCCACTTGCCTTAATTAATTGAACAATCACTCCGGGTCTCAAGTCTTCCCATCTCGTTGAACTTCCAACTCAAAGTAATCTATTCAAGTAAATAATCATAGTAAGATTTTGAAACTAACAACACTCGTATCACTATATGTCTAACATAGACCCAAAAATCATAGTGCACGAATCTATGATCAAGTTCTTAACTTTTGGTGCCAACTCTTTCAACTCTTTTTTTTTTCAAATTTTCAAGCCTAGGGTTAAGTTCCAAATCCTTCAAATATCATAAATCTAATGATATTCATATATATAATATAATACACATAATATTTAATTACTTATCTCAATATATAAAAATATTATTTTGTAATCTGATAATAAAACAAGAACTACCAACTACGGTAATTTAACTGTTTACGAAAATCCATGGCGAGACCATATGAGGCAAAAATCACGAAATTCCTAAAGCTTATCAATTCAGAGCAATGATTACATTATGCCATTAGAATAAACACCTCAATCTTATCCATCATTAGCCAATAATGGCCTAACTCTTGTCTCCTCAAATTGTCAAAAGAACGTACTTCCAAATTCTAAATTCCAATTTCAACTTTGCCAAATTTCCCTTCCTAATTCAATTAAATTGTATTTAAATACTTTGCATTCTATATTCTAACGATATGGTTACAATTAATATGAAAGTTTGAGATTTCCTTACCAGCACTGTATTAGCTAAGTCGGTTCCACGCCTCCGACTCCACGCCTCCAGGTGAGTTTCTATTCTGCTCTTCTTTTCTTAATACTTAAGTATTAAAAACTGACAAGCCCTACTACTTATTTTATTAAATAAATAATGGATTTAGCTCATTAGCTATCAATTAAAATTAAATATTTAAAATTACCTGGCAACTAAATAATTATAATTAACAAATTGCTCATAAATTTCCAAACCAATTTCACCGAATAATTCTAAATGAATTGGGACAACTATTGAGAGAGGTAAAACGGTAATTTTACGAAAATTTCCAAAAATGACCTTATGGGTCGTTACAGTTGTGTAGAACAACCTTATCTTAATATTAAAATGAGTGGAGGATTGTTTGGTGTGAAATTTTAATATTAATGAATATATATTATATGTCACATTACGTATCGTGTAATGTTTATTGGTGGAAATTACATTTGTGCCTCTTTACTCTAATCAATTATGCAACAAAGTGGTCATTAGTTGTTAGTAACTTATGTAACCACCAATAAACAAATGAGCATGATTTAGAGATAGATCTGAGTCCTTCACTTCTATATACTCTTAATATAGTTGTAGAGAAGGCAACAACACTAGTTTAGGAGATTGTTGTACTTGCACAAACTTCATCAAATATGATCACACAAATTATCTGTGGGTCCAGCATGTTGGTGATGTTGATCCGTAGATAGATGAGGTTTACGAGACAATGATATTCTTTAGGTCGGTGAAGATTGGAGATGAGCATATTCTAGGTGTTCACTAAGATGAAGCCTTTGTGGCTCTATACTGCTCATCTAAGGACACTTAAAAGTTTAATTATACGTTATCTTAACTATTTATTATTCATATCTAATACATAATCTTAATATTGAGATTTCAATTTAAAGAATTTTATTGCACATGTTATCATTAGATATGCATTTAGATTTAGACATCTGAAATCTTAAAAAGACAAAAAAATCCTTAGACGAGTTAGATAACGTTATCTTTCTTCCATAAGAGAACTTACAATTTAAAAGTTATTCCAAAATGCATCAAAAGATTTCTCTAAATGTCTTAAAAGGAAAAAAAAATTAAGATCCTTAAAATATGTATGCTAGACAATGAAGGAAAGTTTAAAAGTGTACCTCTAAAACATCAACTTGAGGTGCGATACACGATATCGAAAGTGCCAGTATTTCATCTCCACAATTTACTTTCTGTTGCTTATCCATGTTCTAGTAGAAATGTAAAACACATAGTAGTTCAATATATTTTAAATTTTCAGAACACTTTCATATATGATGAATTTAATATATGATGAATTTAAACAAGAAAAGAGGTTTGTGATTTGTCATTACTTGATTTTCTAGCAAGGTGATATCATAGTGATGTTCCCAATCCTTGATTATTTGGATATGAAACAAAATATTTATGTGTTAATACTTGAAAAGATCATTCTCTTCTGCTAAATTTATAACAATGAATAATATCATATGGACAAAAGTTATCTTGCATGACCTACTAGTTTTTTATACGAATGTAAATTTTCACTCTTTTGAAAATCTATCAATATGTATTTCTCTCTACGTTGAAAATCTATCTATCTATCTATATATATATAGTATACTAGTGCAAAATAAGAAATACTTGGTTAAATATTTTGAAAGACGAAAATATTTGTGAAGAAATAGAGAAGGTTTTCAAAAAAAAAAAAAGATGAAAATTACTAGCTCACTAGTTATTATTATTTATGTCAGAAGTAAAAGCTTAAAACTTAATCAATGTGCTAGAAATCTATAAATATATAATAGGAGAAGAAAAAACGCCACATGTCAACACCACAAATTTTCACAATTTTAAATTATAAATGATTAAATATTGTATGACTAATTAAATATTATAAATTTTAAATAAAAATTCACATGTCAAATAATGACAAATATCAGCATTTTTATAACAATTTAAATATTTTTTTAAAATTCAATTTATTAAATAGTAATAGATAGATTTTTTTATTTTAATCTGGACATATTTACTATTTAAAAAAAATATTTATACACATTTTTTTTTTTAAAAAAAGGTAGTCCTATAAATGACAAATGTCATCAAATTAGATGAATACCGACAAATGTCAGCACCCAAAAAAAGTATATGTTTTTCTTTTTAAAGTTCAGTTATAAATTTGTAAATTTTTTTTTTTTTTGAAAAAAATCATTTAATGTTTGGTATCTTTGAAGAACATATCCTCATCGCACAAAAATTAAGGTAAATTTTTGTCAGTATTAACTGTATATATAAAATCAAAACATCATACGTAATTATACATGCCCTTTTTAAACTCAATAATAATTCGTATTTGTCACGCCCCGAGCTACCCCCAAGACGCGGACACGGGACCTAGGACCACAAGTGATCCCAAGCTAACCCTGCTGGCATGATCATGAGCATACTAAAGATAATCTGAATAATAGAAACTGTGCGGAAGATAAATCATAAATAAATCTGAAAGGATGGGGAATACCCATATATTATAACTGAGATATATGAAAACTGATGAGTTTAATACAAAGAAGTTATTAACTCAATACTAAGCTGAATCTAACTATGTCTGAAATAAGCCTCTAAACTGACTAGAAATGTTGGGACATGCCCCAACTAGATCTAGCAAAACTGAAACTAAAGACTAAAATCGATAAAGATAAACATGTCACTAGTCCTCGAAGAATGAGGACTCACCACTGATGCTGCTGAACTGGAGACCGAGAACCGATCTAAGCGTGATCTGGATACTGAGAACCTGAACCTACATCACGAGAAGATGTAGCGCACGTATGCGTCAGTACTTGAAAGGTACTGAGCA